>NC_079172.1:4518276-4718276 GCF_947568905.1 Ostrea edulis | reverse complement strand
CACAAACACATCACATTTTGCACTATTGTTTGGGGGCATCATTGCTTCACAAACACATCACATTTTGCACTATTGTTTGGGGGCATCATTGCTTCACAAACACATCACATTTTGCTATTGTTTGGGGGCATCATTGCTTCACAAACACGTCACATTTTGCACTATTGTTTGGGGGCATCATTGCTTCACAAACACATCACATTTTGCAATATTGTTTGGGGGCATCATTGCTTCACAAACACATCACATTTTGCACTATTGTTTGGGGGCATCATTGCTTCACAAACACATCACATTTTGCACTATTGTTTGTAGTCTGTCTCTGCAATTTTAAACTTGGTCATAAATTTAAACTAAGCAAGGTAGAGACTTATTATTTTGTAAATAGAAGGCCAAGGTCAATACTGTGATTGCTACAGGTGAAGGTCATTCATCAAGGTCAATTTTGCCACAATTGAACATGAGCATTCACAGTGTCATTGTGTTTCACAAACATCTTGTATAGTGCTTTAGATGTGGAGGCAGACATTTTTATTTTTATATTATACATTTTTTGTACGGTCAATTTTGATCTTTATAGATGAATGGGGAACCTGAATGGGAGTTCGAGACCATTCCACTAGAGAGGGTAAGTACGAGAGGTTGTTGATTGGTGTTTAGAATTAACTGATCCCCAGTTAGATTGATAAAATCAGATGTACACTATATGCACTGGATCCAAGAATATGATACACCAGTGTCGACAATACACCTTTTTCTGGACATATCTGTTGCAGTCATAGTTTGTCTTGAATGTCTGCTTTAAACAGTGCACATGGTTTGATTTCATAGTGGCATCATCATGGTCAGCTATAAAGAACTTGTGTAGACCTAAAATTTGACAGGAACAATAAATTCATGGTGAAAATAAAACAATACTTCAAACAGTTGATGGTAGAATAAATGTATCTGTAAAATTGTTATTAATCAAAATTACTTTGATAGCCCATGAGGGTCAAAATGTCTTGAAATTGTACTCACAGCCTAATGCTTGTAAGGATATGTTTTATCATGTTTTTAATCTTCATGGGATATTGTAGATGAAGTCTATAAAATATAGTTATTAGTGATTAGTTCATTTACTGATGATTTACTTTGTTGTTGTCTTTCAGGGAAACACAGGTTTAGGGTTCAGCATTGCAGGCGGTGCCGATAACCCTCACGTAGGGGATGATCCCAGTATCTTCATTACGAAGATCATCCCTGGAGGGGCTGCAGCGGAAGATGGAAGACTCAAGTAAGTGTAAACAACCTAAGAAACATGACAGAATAATGGTTAACATGGGGTGAATGAAACTGTAGGCACTAAACAGAATCACACGTCTTTACTGTACATGTTGGAGACATTGGACGGACAGATCTTTAGATGAAAATCACTCATTCTTTAATCACAGAGTAGGAAGATCTCTCAATTCAATAACAATTCTGGGATTTTTCTCGGCCTTGGTTGTTGACAAACAGACTAGAGGACTGAAACAGTAATTTTGAACAGATGATGCTACATTTTTAGAGCAGACATACTGATAGACAGAAGCATTGTGGTGTAGTGATGTGAGAGCTGATCAAATACTATAAATAGGACAGTACTGCAGTCTCTCTGACTAGCTCACGTTTCAGTAGATTTGTGATTAGCATCTCGCATGTTTGAAATGCACAATTTGGTAAAGGGACAGTGAAATGAATTCTGTGTTTACCACATCCCAAATAGTGTAGAATGAAGTTTATTGGCATCAGTAATGAAAGTTTATCATTGATCAAATCTAATTATATCAATTTTATTAGGCTCTAAATTTTACATCATTTCAAAAAATGTGTGAAATTCAGCATAAATGTAATTCAGGTGCTACGTTGACTCATTTAAGACGTCATTGAAAGCAAAATAAGCACCGAGTCCATGATGAGAGATAAATGCTTTTTGAATGAAATAAGAAATATCCAGATTTCCATGTTGCTACATCAAATCTTCATAAACTGTCATATTGAAGTACACCTGATATTGCCAGGATGCAAATATAAACATCAAAAGTGCCATAAAGTGATGTATAGAAGCATTGGAAATATTGGACTCTATAGTTATAAATTTTCATGTCAACACTTTGTGACAAGGTAAATTGAAACTGATACTAAAGTTGGTGATGGTGAAAAGACAGACAGCTAGACTAAGGGTCACGGTCTGATGTGGAGCCCTTGTTGCTCTTTGTCAGTTGTAAAAGACAGACAGCTAGACTAAGGGTCACGGTCTGAGGTGGAGCCCTTGTTGCTCTTTGTCAGTTGTAAAAGACAGACAGCTAGACTAAGGGTCACGGTCTGAGGTGGAGCCCTTGTTGCTCTTTGTCAGTTGTAAAAGACAGACAGCTAGACTAAGGGTCACGGTCTGAGGTGGAGCCCTTGTTGCTCTTTGTCAGTTGTAAAAGACAGACAGCTAGACTAAGGGTCACGGTCTGAGGTGGAGCCCTTGTTGCTCTTTGTCAGTTGTATTTCTTGTTACTGTACGGAATCATGGATATTTTGTAAAAACTTTATGATGTACAGGTTGTTAGATATGAAATTAACATATTCATACTGAAGGTGAGACCAAAAACTAATGTCTCGTTTTCCAGTGTGAGACGTTTACCACAAGATCAGTCGCTCCTGTGAGAGATAGTGGATATGGTATTGCCTTTTCTTTTAAGCTGTAGTTTTACTTTTGCAGACAGTTGTTTAAATATTACTATAAAGCAAAGCCTTTACATACTTTGATTTCGAATGGAGTGAAAATAACGAGTAGTGAATTCAAAGCTTTACACATGTATCCATGTATAGCTCATTTGAAATGATTCATGTGTATATTATCTTTTGACCTGGTTATAGCTGTATCATCCCATTTGGAAATGGTGTTACATGTGTCAGAATCTGAATCCATTTGTCAATGCTGTCAGTTTCATACAGTAGATAAGCTTTCAGTGCAGGGTGACATTAGTACTAGTAATTTGTAAGCTACAAGGCACACAGGCAGACATATGAATTTATTTTAGGAAGATAAACAGATCATACATTAATCAGGGATTTAGGTATGAATTATTTAGGTCTCTCTGGGATAGAGAGAAGCAAAGACAGGAACCATTCTATCCACAATAAATCCACATTCTTTCTGCAGCTGTAGAATAGAAGAGATGCATATTGGTGACATTTTTCATTTCCATGTCCTGTGCTTGGCCCCAGGAGCAAGTGTTGAAAAGATTTTATGCATATCCTGCTGTAAAATTGACAAAATGGGATGCTGAAATTTTAAAATAGCATTAATCTGGATATTACTTCTCTCCAAATTTGGCCATTATAGGTTCTGTTAGTTGTAGAGACAGGGTAAAGAATAGGCCTTCACTCCGAAAGTCTTTAAACCATACATTTTTATAGGGTGACCCCAGAGATGTGATCTTAATGTACTAAATTCTTATTTTCAAGCAGATTATGTATAGCTTTTATAGATATTTTGCCTGTGATTTATTCATTGAATTGTATAATTTACTCACAAACATACACCCCTTTTCTAAGATTTTGTCTTTAATAAAAGCACTGCCATAAAAAAAATATTGAAGAATGATAATTGTTTAAGTCGTCTTTACGGTGTGTTTAGACTTGTTCAGCTATTGCTCTATCTTAGTAAGGGTCTACTGAGGTTAGATGGTTTGATGAGGAGCTATTGCTCTATCGTAGTAAGGGTCTACTGAGGTTAGATGGTTTGATGAGGAGCATGAACACTTCTTTCCTGTTGATCTTGTTTGGGATAATTCTGAAAAATAACATGAAAGTAAACACAGTCCTGAGCATTGATCAATTCCACACCACCAATCATGCCAGTGTCAACAAGATTTAAATGATTCATTTATAAGAGGAAGTCCACCAGAGAATCCACACACGATGTGGGCATTCTTGTGATCTTGAATTTTAGCTCACCTGAACTTTTCTGATCAACCGTTGTTCGTCATCCTTCTGTAAACTTTTTACATTTTCATCTTCTTCCCTACAACCACTGGGCCAATTTCAACCAAATTTGGCAAAAAGTATCCTTGGGTGAATTGGATTCAAGTTTGTTCAAATGAAGGGTAAATAATTACAAAAATGCAAAATTAGGGTGGGGTAATTTAAAAATCTTTTAAGAACCACTGGGCCAGAAAAGTTGAAATTTACATGAAAGCTTCCTTGCATGGTCTCTATTTTATTGCTTATAGGTGTTATGAGATTGATCGCTGTTCTTTATCTTCACCTTTCATAGTGCAGATTCAAGTTTGTTAAAATGATGGGCCCTGGGGGTAGGCTGCAATAGGGGATCAAAGTTTTACATGTAAATATATGGGGAAAATCTTTAAAAATCTTTTTCTAAAGAACCACTGGGCCAGAAAAATGGAAATTTACATGTAAGCTTCCTTACATAGATTAAATTCAAGTTTATCAAATCGATGGGCCACAATAGGGTATCAAAGTTTTATATGCTAATATATAGGAAAAATCTTGTTCTGCAGAACCATTGGGCCAGAAAAGTTGAAATTTACTTAAAAGCTTCCTGACAGAGTTGATTTAAGTTCATTCAAATCATGATTCCCGGGAATAGTGTGTGGCCGCAATAGGGGATCGAAGTTTTACATACGCTGATTTATAGGAATTTTTTTAGAATATCTCAAAGTCTATACGCTATGACAAAGCCATGATAAGATGGATCTGCCTTCTCAATCTTGGAGTGAATGTCACTTTTGAGTCTCTTATTACTCAGCTTAACATCAGAAACATTACTGATGTTATCCAGTAGGCCGGGATGGTTAGGTCATATTGAGCGCAGTTCACGTAGGTTCGTACATTGAATGTTGCTGGATATCGAGCTCCAGGCAGACCAAAGCTGACATGGGATGAGTTGGTAAAACAAGACCTAGAGTCTACAGGATTGGATAGGATTAATCCACTGGATCGCCAAGTATGGAAAAACAGACTTCGACCTCAAGAGGACAGCCAGGCCTCATTCTTGCAAAAGGATTAATTTGGCCTGGATAATCAAAAAGGATGATGATGAAGCTGGGATTTTCATATTTATACCCCTCACAACAAAGTTGCGGAGAGTATAATGTTTTTGACCCTTCCGTCAGTCCCTTTCTTGTCGGCGCAACTCCTCTGAGACCACTCAACAGAATTTCGTGAAACATTGTAGTTCATAAGGACACACTGTGTAGATGTGCATATTCCCAGAAACTTCTGATTCAATAATTTTTCTGGGAGTTATGCCCCTATTGAACTTATAATTTTGAGTCCGCCTGTCCTGTTCTTGCAGTAATGCATAGCATTACCATTCATTATGTGAGGCGTTATCAAGCAATGTTGGAGTGTGGGGTATGTGAGCGTGCTCATCCCTGCTTTCTTTCATTTGTATATGCATTCTTTACAGCAAGACCTTTCATGTGATGCAATGGTGTGTGATTTTGTGACCCTGACTGGAAGTTTGGCTTACTTTTGATAATAAAAATATGACCTATTCAATATTTCCTGAACTATTTAAGGTATCTTTTTCATATTTTTTACATATACTTCTTATGGCAATACCTTTCTTTTCATGTCATGGCATTTGACTTGGTGACCTTGAAGTTTGGCCTACTTTTAAGAAAATGTAAGCTATTAGATATATCTGGGAACTATTTTAAGTAGGGCTTTCATATTTTGTTTATAGATTCTTAATGGCAAGACCTTGTGACACAAAAGTGTTTGATTGTTTTCGCATAAGAGTTTGACCTACTTTTAAAAAATAACACCTTGACCTCTTCAATATCCCCTGAAATACTTTTATAATTTGTATATAGATTCTTTATGGCAAGACCATGTTATTCTGTGAAGTTGGAACTTGTGACCTTGGAGTTGGACCTTCTATTTAAGAATATAACCTATTCAATATCTCCTGAACTATTTTATTTAGATCTTTCATATTCTTATGGCAAGACCATTCATTTCACACTATGGCCTATCACTTTGTGACCTTATAATTTAACCTACTTGTAAGAAAATGTATCCTGGAAAATATCTTCGGAACTTTTCAAGGTAGGGCTTTCATATTTTTTATATAGATTCTGTATGACAGAGCCTTGTGTTACAATGGTGTTTGATCTTATGAACTTGACCTACTTTTTAAAAACCTGACCTTATCAATATCTCCTGAACTATTTAAGATAAAGCTTTCATATTTTGTATATAGATTTCTTTTGGCAAGATCTTTTCATACCATGAAAATTTCCACTCCATATTGCAGCCCCAAAGGATCACATCATAACTGAAAATGACTAAACATAGCATGGACATGTCTTAACCAGAACAGCAAGGTCATGTTAGTCATATTGGTGTTGACTGTTTAGACATGTCCATGTTATGTGAATTCATTTTCAGTTATGTTGTGATCCTTTGGGGCTAGGTTGGGACTGCAATATGGAGTGAAAATTTTCATAGGAGTAAAGATTGATAAAATTCTTTTAAAAATTGGAAATACTGAACAATGACTGGGCCAAGGTAACTCAGGTGAGTGATGCAGCCCATGGGTCTCTTGATGGTACTCCAACACTTTGATTTAGGCAGGTATTTTTATCCTATATAATCGGAAATTCAGGAACATATAGTTTTTTATCTGTTTGCAAAAATTTGAACATCGGCCATAACTTTTGAATGGATGCTGATAAGGCTTTTATATTTCACATGCATATCCAAATTTTTGACCTCATGACCTTAACCTTTGAGTTTGGCCATCAGTGTTTCTCAAACACATCTTGTCGTATCAGAAATGTCTTCAACCATCACTAATTTGTATGTAAATTTGTGACGCATAACTTTTGCAACTTGTTATTGAAGAGTTTCAAAATTTGACAGTTCCAATACTCAGCATCATAATGAATACTGTTGCTGCCTTGGAGGAAATCTTGCAGTATAGTATTTGCAGTATGACATGACAGTAGGATGCATAGGCTCAAGTTAGCTGGGTTTTTTTTTTATCAAAGTATCTTGGTTGATGTTGTGGACTTCAGATTTAATTTTTTTTCATCTTCCTATCCAGAACCATGTGGCCAATTTCATTCATGCATACTTAGCACAGGATAACCAATTGGCCAATTCCCTAGAATTTGGCACAAAGCATCCTCAATCAAAGGGGATTTACATTTATTGTAATAATACTAAGGTTGTTTCCAAATATTTTTTTCATTTCAAATCAGTTGTTAAATAAATGTTGATTTGCATATGGTTGCTATACTGACGTGATTAAGGTTTTAATCATGTTGGTGATAGAGATACAACAGCAATAACAGTCGCTGGTGAACTGAACTACTAGTACATCAGAAAAAAGAAGTGGGTCTTTTAGTACTATGGATTGTATGCACCCCACTTTCTGATTTATAATTTCTGAGCTAGAAAAAGCTGTGCACAAAATATAGATATTGCATGTAGTTGAGGGTAACATTGAAAATTTTCACCCCGAGAAAACCATTGTCAACCGAAGCATAGTTTCTTGGGGTGAAAATTTTCAATGTTGCCCTCAACTACATGCAATATTTGTTTTATTATACTGAATGTTATATAAACAACAAAGCAGAATGACTTGCGTCTGTTGACATTTGATCAATCACTGTCGTGCGATTTTTCGTATATCGATGCAGGTATTTGTGTTTATCACAAATGCTCAAACGACGTCATCTAACAATCTACGGCGAACCGTACGTGCATAAATTTGGCGCATGTGAATTTTTTTTATAATATCACCCGTTGTCAAGTACTGTTACCTGTTGCTAGATACTATCACCCTGGAGGGCGTGCTTTCTGTTCTCTGAGGTAACTATGTTTTTTCAAATGCTTCTCGACCAATCAAATTCGAGTATTTGACATGAAAGTATAATAATACAGGATATTTTACAGTATGGTGGCCGAGTGGTTAGGCCGTCAGACTCTCGACTGAAAGGTCGTGGGTTCGAGTCCTGGCTATGCTTGGGAAAAGCACTTTACATGAATTTCCTCACTCCACCCAAGTGTAAAAGGGGTACCTGGCTATAGACAGCGAAAGATATTGTTAGAATGTTAGTGCTCTAAAAATCAGGAGAAGTGAACCGGCTCGCCCTCTTGACAGCAGGCCGCAGAGTGCATGATGTCCAAGTTGGTCTGGACAAGTTGGAGGTTGTAGGTTCCTTCTGCTACCTCGGAGACAGGCTTTCTGCAGCTAGTGCCTGTGACTTTGCAACCACAATGGATGTGAAGACCACTTGGAAGAAGTTCAAGGAGCTGCTACCGGTCCTGACATCACACTACCTGTCGTACAAGACCCGTGGTCGAGTGTATAACACTTGTGTACGGAGCGCTATGCTCCATGCCAGTGAGACCTGGGCAATGACCGAGGCAAATCTTCATCGCCTACAGTGCAATGACAGGGCCATAATCAGACAGATCTGCAACATCAAGCCAGAAGATATGGCCACTGTAGGTTCAATACGCAATTTCCGAGTTGCCCAATAGTTCTTTCCCTTTGTGGAACTCTTACGCACAGTGAGATGCAAAACATACTATCATCCACACGCAATGGGTACAGAACTACAAATGCTTATCGCTGCCTTCATGTATTGCCTAAAGGCCAATTATCAGACATTATGCAACCACCCAAACTGCAGGGACACACAGTATTATTAAGTTTATTAGTATTTGATAATAAAATAGCTCAAACAAAAATCGATAATCACCATTTTTCTTTGATTAAAATATCACTCATGCAGAGGAGGAAATAAAAAATAATTTCATATTTAATTTGATGGCCTAATTCAAACAAATATTGTTCTTGATATGGTCAGTTAAATGTATACCAACAGCTGATATAAACAAAATTTACACTTTCATTACTTTTATCCGTATTTACATAGCTAGTCTATAGTATATGTATACATCTTGTACCCACCCAAGCGTTCAACAGAACACTGAACGTACCTCCATGACAGAAGAGCTGATATCTTAGAAGTTGCGTATTGAACTGCTAGGATGGCTTGGTATTGATGACCTCAACCTCATTTTAAGGGAAAGGAGACTGCTGGTATGGCCATGTTGTCAGATCCAGCAGTGCAGGCAAGTGCTCTCAATATACAAGTTCCTGGTAGGCATAGAGTTGGTCGGCCAATGCTATCATGGAGAGAGCTGACAGAAAGATTGTAGAGAATGGAAGTTCTCTACTGCTGATCCTCATGACCGCAAAAAATGGAGATCTTAGGTGAGATCTGCCATGCGTGCAGCCAGCCAGATACCTGAAAGGGGGCCCACTAGTGTGGACAATACCCGTACATCTGCATGGAAATAAAAAAAAGAACTGACAACAGCAACTGCTAACCCCATCATTAAGAAATAGACATCAGATATATCATGGATTGAATGTGATTCCTGTTTTAGGGGACCCCTGTTTTACAGATCCTACCTGCATCAATTATCATTAGTTCTTATTTGGCATCCATGCATCTGTACCCAGATTTGTTGAAAAATAGTCAATCTAGAAATTTTTGTGTAGATTTACTTTTTAGGTCACCTGAATTCATTCAGGTGACCTATTGCTATCTGTTTTTGTCCTTCGTCGTGCATCGTGCGTTAACATTTGAACATTTTCAGCTTCTTCTCTGAAACCCCTGAACCAATTTCAACCAATTTTGGCATATAGCATCTGTGGGTGAAGGGGAACTAAAATTGTGAAATTCGTGGTCCCTGCCCCCCTGGGGCCTGAGGGGTGGGGCAAAAACCATCAAAATGAGTGTAATTTTAAAAAATCTTCTTCTTTACTCCTGGACATCAAGAAGCCAAACTGTGGGCATAATTATAATGAGCATTGAGCCCTCTACCAAAATTGTGAAATTCATGGCCCCTGGGGCAGGGGTTCTTGTGTTAGGGGAGGGGGGCTCTATTGGTCATATAGTGAAAATGGCAAAAACCATCAAAATGAGTGTAATTTTAAAAAATCTTCTTCTTTACTCCTGGACATCAAGAAGCCAAACTGTGGGCATAATTATAATGAGCAATGAGCCCTCTACCAAAATTGTGAAATTCATGGCCCCTGGGGCAGGGGTTCTTGTGTTAGGGTGGGGCTCTATTGGTCATATAGTGAAAATGTAGAAATTCTTTGAAAATCTTCTCTGTCTCTGGGTATTAAGTAGACAAACTAATAGCATGGTAATGATGAGCAAGGATGCCTCTTTATACCCCCCCGCAACAAGTTGTGGGGGGGGGGGGTATACTGGAATCGAGTTGTCCGTCTGTCCGTCCGTCTGTAGACGCAATGGTTTCCGGGCTCTAAAGCATTATCCTTTCCACCTACAGTCACCATATCATATATATGGACTCCTAATGGGATGAAGATGATCCCTATCGATTTTGGGGTCAAAAGGTCAAAGGTCATGCGCACTGGACATCAAAGTAGCAACACTCAGAAAAGAGGTAGTTTATACCTATTACCAACACCCTTTGGGAGATTGGGGTAAGCGGGGGGTATTCTTAGTGAGCATAGCTCACAGTACCTCTTGTTAAAATTTGTGAAATTCATGGCCCCTGGATCAGGGGTTCTGGTGCTAGGGTGGGGCTCTATAAGTCATATAGTGAAAATGCATTATTTCTTTGAAAATCTTCTTCTCTGTCCTTGGGTATTAAGTAGACAAACCAATAGCATGGTTATGATGAACAAGGATGCCTCTTTCAAAATTGTAAAATTCATGGCCCCTGGGTCAGGGGTTCTGGTATTAGGGTGGGGCCCTATTGATCATATAGTGAAAATGCATTTTATTTCTTTGAAAATCTTCTCCTCTGCTGCTGGGTATTAAGTAGACAAACTAATAGTATGATAATGATGATCAAGGATGCTTCTTTCAAAACTGAAATTTATGGCCCCTGGGTCAGGGGTTCTGGTGCAAAGGCGGGGCTGACCACATAGCTATTCAATGTTTCTTCCATCCAAAAGTAAAATTCTTATATTTAAACACAAACCTAATTCAAACATTGGAAAGTTGTTACATGATACTCAGGTGACCTATAAGGCCCCTGGGCCTCTTGTTTTGTACTTATTTTGCGAATAAGTTTCATCATCAAAGAACAACATAAAATTATTCTATTTTCATGACAAATATTTTTTGTTAATTTCAAAGACCCACAAAATTGTGGAAATTTTTATTTACGGCAAAGATAACCCGATTAACGGTAAATATCGACTGATGGTCCGTCTTCTCAGAAAATGTTACTGTATCTTGTGCACAAACAATCAAATATTTTATGAAAAATTTGGGATATAGATGCATCCTGAAAATATGCAAGTCTAGTTCATATTTCCTTCCCTTCCTTCCTGGATACTGTTAGTGATTGTTATCACATCAGTGCCGCAGTTCATATTTGGTTCCGGTCAAATAATTTTTTGAAGAATTGAGCTACTTGGACTTCGAAAAATATTAAACAATTCAGTTTCCACTCATTGTCTCAACCATACATGGACATTTTTAATTGAAAAGGATATAGATATATCATGAAAATACATAGGTCAAGTATTTGTATGGATCTAGTCAGATAACTTTTGGCATAGTTATGGCCCTTGGACAAGGGCATTCATTTCACACCATTTCCATCTGAAATGCATAATACCTTTTTTCTAGTAAATCTGTGAGGTTCCAAAGGGAATAATGCAGTCAAGATTTACATGTGAGTTAATCATTGTTCTTTTTTTTGTGTTTTTGCATTTTATCAAAGATGATCCTTGTGGCTATGGGCTTTCATGTACAAAAAATGTTTTCTGGTGGTATAGATAACCTAATTAAGAGACCTAAAGGAAACGTAACAGAGAATCAATAGCAGGGTCTGATTGCACTGATAAGCATTAACTCTATTGGATTTTGATGTGTAGCCATTTAACTTGCTTTACAATAAGTTCATAAATCATATCGCTACATTAAAGCATCAGCTTACTCTCTCTTGCTACATAGAAGCAAGTGCCCTCATTGGTCGAATGATGTGGAGTTTTCTCAGAATTAAAGCCAATTTTAACTTCTTTGGGAAAAGTTGATCCTTGTTTGTGTATGACGTTATCAGATATATATCAACCCAAATAAAATTTTTGGGTGAATAAATCGTTTTTTTGCTGATTACGAGTAGTAAAGTTAGACTCCATTTACATAAGATAATTGATTGTGGATGAATTATTTAACAAATCCATTAACTAGGAGTAGGATCCCCATAACTAGCCAGTTGTTATCCTTTCATCTTGTTTGCTTGAGATTGAAGTTCTGTTTACTCAGATTTCATGTTGGGAATTGCAAGCTTCTCCAGACTGCCAAGGGCCCTGTTCTCCATCCGAATCTGTGACTGCAGCTCCGGCGTCATGGATTTCCGGCTCCCACTGATTTCAGAGACTTCAGGTTTTTTAATGACATAAAGAAATTATCATTGATCAATACTAATTTTATTAGAAGGTCTTGTCATCCAGTTACCATAGGAATTTGTTTTTGTCCTCAGATTTTCCTTCATGTTTAAGTTTTGAATTACAAAATACTTCCTCAGAGTTCATTTTTTTATTGTGTAATATGTTTTTTATGTGCCATGATCCGAAGGAGTGATAATTTTGAGGACTCCAGAAATGATGTATTATCAGTTTTCACGAAGTTTAGACAGTTTCATGTGGGTTCTGACTGATAATGAAGAGTTTTAAGTGTAGCTGCAATAATTTCCTTTTAAAGCCTAGTTAATATGTCATGTATGCTGTATTGAAAAGCTTCGATAGCACTGGTGCTGTGTCGTAGGATCCAGGAGTTGATAGATTCCCGGATGGTTTCCATGGTATTTTCACTGCTGTTTTGTGGTCGGCAGGAAAGCATTTCATTCGTAGCCAAGGTGCTCTCATTTTTTTCCCTTCCCAAAATGATATAGTCCTTGTCAGCATGAGTTTAAATTGAAATGTAATGATTGTTTTCAATGTTTTGATGTGAAACAATCCATTTTGATGGAAAAGGTACCCTATAATGTTTTTTCTGGCTTAAATTGTGCTATTTTTCTGCATGTTCTTTGAAGCAAAATTGGATATCATATAGTGTAATTGCAGTGAATGGGAGCTATTTCCTAGCTGGTGACAGACTGACTACTTCAGTACACAGGCACTCCTGCTCAGTAGTTAATTGGCTGCTTTTATCTGTGTTGATGATTTGTTAACTTTTATTACCTATGGAAATCAGGCCTGGTATCAATTCCTTACCATAAAGTCTCATTATCATCAGTAGACTTTTCTTAGAGGTGTAAAGCACACATTTTATGTATATGCCTTTGTAGTTGAGGGTGTTAAAATAACAGAGATGGGTTGGATCTCTTCTCAATAAAAATGAAAGTGGCTGCACTTCTCACACAGATCGGTGTTGGTTTAATTGTGTGATGGCAAAATCCAGGGAGATGGCCATGGTAATGATGAAGGGTTTGTTAGTTCTTATTAATTATTAAAAGCTCTACAGGCAAAGCAAAACACAATAGTCGTGGTTTGTCAATCACATAGGCTGGATGCTCCCTCCTATTGCTACGTAATGGTTTAAAGAAGGTTGTAGTCTAATAATTCACATCAATAGACAGACACAGAAAAAGTTTGCTTAAAATAAAAGGCGGTTACTGTCAACTAAAGATTCTCTGGTATGATTTCATTGGACATGTACAGTTTTTATGAATTTGCTCTCGGTGGCATTCATGATTTGTGTAGCATCATAAAAAAAGAATTTTGAAATGATATTAATCAATGGAACATTCTGTGATGATTAAATAGTAAAAGTGTCAAAGAACTTCTGGAATTTCCGGGTTTTGAGCAAATATTGCATGACAGAAAAATCTGGCTTGATCTTGTCAGCAATTTGCTTTGTGCTTTGTGAAAGCCTATTCACAGAAACTTCCATGTGGTGGTTTAAAATTGCAGGAAAGTGATTTTTGACACTGAATTTTTTGTATGTGAATGATATTAAGACAGCAAGGAGTATGTGAGATTGATGTGATGCTGGTCAACATTTTGTGATTTATACATCTACCCTGACAGTATGTACATCTTTCCTGGAGATCAAATTTTTACCTGTAACAGTTCTACAGAGTTGTACATAATTCAGATACACAGGTATAATTCTATTTTATGTCATAATTGATATTTATATGATAGATTTGTAGGGGAAAATGTAAATAAAAATGACAATTGAGTCATTGACAATATATGTTTACTGCATATCAAATATTAAAAAAGTCAATGGGTTTTGTCAAATAAGCTGACATCATTTTCAATTTATGTGACAATAAATTTAATTTGGATATATGATTTGCTTTCATATCCTATGGCCAAGTTCTGTTCTGAAAAAATAATTTCTAGCCTATCTATCTGATATACAATCTAGTTCTATTCGCCGTTCTAGATATAAGCTAATTTTGTTTAGGACTACACAAGATTTTTCTGTTTCATTTTGTGTATTGGAACAATGCAATACAGAGAAAGTTATGAAATGTTTGATATAATATGGCAATCAATGTCAGTATTTTAATTGTTAAGTCTAATAGAAGGAAGACTTCTTAAGTTTAATGAATGGTGTGTAGACGGTTTGAGTGTCAGTAATGGGTGTTTGGGTGAGACCTAGAGTAAGCCATCTCCAAATCATTTAAAATTTGAAAATATTGTTAGTGGCCTCAAAACACAGATGCCTTCAAAATTGATGGATTTCACTTTAACTATTGTTTTGGAATCAGAAGGATCAAGGTCACCAGGTCATATATCGTGAGATATGATTTACAGATGATACATCTCAAATGCTATTTGAACTTTAGAAATAAATCTTTCCATGATTTGGATGACCTTTATTATCCCCTCGTAATTCAGTGTGAGGGGATATAGTAGTGTAATTTTTCATGTGTGGTGGAGTGTGTGTAACACTGAGCGTGTAGACACTTTACAGGTGTGTGTGGGTGTAACACTGAGCATGTAGACACTCTACTGGTGTGTGTGGGTGTGTAACACTGAGCTTGTAGACACTTTACAGGTGTGTGGGTGTGTAACACTGAGCTTGTAGACACTTTACAGGTGTGTGTGTGTGTGTGTGTAACACTGAGCTTGTAGACACTCTACAGGTGTGTGTGTGTGTGGGTGTGTAACACTGAGCTTGTAGACACTTTACAGGTGTGGGTGTGTAACACTGAGCTTGTAGACACTTTACAGGTGTGTGTGTGTGGGTGTGTAACACTGAGCTTGTAGTCACTCTACAGGTGTGTGTGTGTGGGTGTGTAACACTGAGCTTGTAGACACTTTACAGGTGTGTGTGTGTGGGTGTGTAACACTGAGCTTGTAGACACTCTACAGGTGTGTGGTATGTGTGTGTGTGTAACACTGAGCTTGTAGACACTCTACAGGTGTGTGTGTGTGTAACACTGAGCTTGTAGACACTCTACTGGTGTGTGTGTGTGTGTAACACTGAGCTTGTAGACACTTTACAGGTGTGTGTGTGTGTGTGTGTGTTTAACACTGAGCTTGTAGTCACTCTACAGGTGTGTGTGTGTGGGTGTGTAACACTGAGCTTGTAGACACTTTACAGGTGTGTGTGGGTGTGTAACACTGAGCTTGTAGACACTCTACAGGTGTGTGGGTGGGTGTATAACACTGAGCTTGTAGTCACTCTACAGGTGTGTGTGGGTGTGTAACACTGAGCTTGTAGACACTCTACAGGCTGTGTATGTGTGTAACACTGAGCTTGTAGACACTCTACAGGTGTGTGTGTGTGGGTGTGTAACACTGAGCTTGTAGTCACTCTACAGGTGTGTGTGTGTGGGTGTGTAACACTGAGCTTGTAGACACTTTACAGGTGTGTGTGTGTGGGTGTGTAACACTGAGCTTGTAGTCACTCTACAGGTGTGTGTGTGTAACACTGAGCTTGTAGACACTCTACTGGTGTGTGTGGGTGTGTAACACTGAGCTTGTAGACACTCTACAGGTGTGTGTGTGTGGGTGTGTAACACTGAGCTTGTAGTCACTCTACAGGTGTGTGTGTGTGGGTGTGTAACACTGAGCTTGTAGTCACTCTACAGGTGTGTGTGTGTGGGTGTGTAACACTGAGCTTGTAGACACTTTACAGGTGTGTGTGTGTGTGTGTAACACTGAGCTTGTAGACACTCTACAGGTGTGTGTGTGTGTAACACTGAGCTTGTAGACACTCTACAGGTCGTGTGTGTGTGTAACACTGAGCTTGTAGACACTCTACAGGTGTGTGTGTGTGTAACACTGAGCTTGTAGTCACTTTACAGGTGTGTGTGTGTGTGTGTAACACTGAGCTTGTAGACACTCTACAGGTGTGTGTGTGTGTAACACTGAGCTTGTAGACACTCTACAGGTGTGTGGGTGTGTAACACTGAGCTTGTAGACACTTTACAGGTGTGTGTGTGTGTGTAACACTGAGCTTGTAGTCACTCTACAGGTGTGTGTGTGTGGGTGTGTAACACTGAGCTTGTAGTCACTCTACAGGTGTGGGTGTGTAACACTGAGCTTGTAGACACTTTACAGGTGTGTGTGTGTGTGTGTGTGTAACACTGAGCTTGTAGACACTCTACAGGTGTGTGTGTGTGTAACACTGAGCTTGTAGACACTCTACAGGTCGTGTGTGTGTGTAACACTGAGCTTGTAGACACTCTACAGGTGTGTGTGTGTGTAACACTGAGCTTGTAGTCACTTTACAGGTGTGTGTGTGTGTGTGTGTGTAACACTGAGCTTGTAGACACTCTACAGGTGTGTGTGTGTGTGTAACACTGAGCTTGTAGACACTCTACAGGTGTGTGGGTGTGTAACACTGAGCTTGTAGACACTTTACAGGTGTGTGTGTGTAACACTGAGCTTGTAGACACTTTACAGGTGTGTGTGTGTAACACTGAGCTTGTAGTCACTCTACAGGTGTGTGTGTGTGTGTGTAACACTGAGCTTGTAGACACTACAGGTGTGTGTGTGTAACACTGAGCTTGTAGACACTACAGGTGTGTGTGGGTGTGTAACACTGAGCTTGTAGACACTTTACAGGTGTGTGTGTGTAACACTGAGCTTGTAGTCACTCTACAGGTGTGTGTGTGTGGGTGTGTAACACTGAGCTTGTAGTCACTCTACAGGTGTGTGTGTGTGGGTGTGTAACACTGAGCTTGTAGTCACTCTACAGGTGTGTGTGTGTGGGTGTGTAACACTGAGCTTGTAGACACTTTACAGGTGTGTGTGTGTGTGTGTGTAACACTGAGCTTGTAGACACTCTACAGGCTGTGTATGTGTGTAACACTGAGCTTGTAGACACTCTACTGGTGTGTGTGTGTGTGTAACACTGAGCTTGTAGACACTCTACAGGTGTATGTGTGTGTATAACACTGAGCTTGTAGACACTTTACAGGTGTGTGTGTGTGTGTGTAACACTGAGCTTGTAGACACTTTACAGGTGTGTGTGTGTGTGTGTTTAACACTGAGCTTGTAGTCACTCTACAGGTGTGTGTGTGTGGGTGTGTAACACTGAGCTTGTAGTCACTCTACAGGTGTGTGTGTGTGGGTGTGTAACACTGAGCTTGTAGTCACTCTACAGGTGTGTGTGTGTGGGTGTGTAACACTGAGCTTGTAGTCACTCTACAGGTGTGTGTGTGTGTGTGTAACACTGAGCTTGTAGACACTCTACTGGTGTGTGTGTATGTGTGTAACACTGAGCTTGTAGACACTCTACAGGTGTGTGTGTGTAACACTGAGCTTGTAGACACTCTACAGGCTGTGTATGTGTGTAACACTGAGCTTGTAGACACTCTACAGGTGTGTGTGTGTGTGTGTGTAACACTGAGCTTGTAGACACTCTACAGGCTGTGTATGTGTGTAACACTGAGCTTGTAGACACTCTACAGGTGTGTGTGTGTGTGTGTAACACTGAGCTTGTAGACACTCTACAGGCTGTGTATGTGTGTAACACTGAGCTTGTAGACACTCTACAGGCTGTGTGTGTGTGTAACACTGAGCTTGTAGACACTCTACAGGACACACCATTTGCTTGATGGATTACATACTTCACATGTAGCTCTGTTATCAAGAGAGGAAGAACATATTGAATTTAGGGTCAAAAGATCAAACATCAAGGTCACTACGGGAGTTCATAGAAAAAGCTTGTAGACACTTTACAGGCCACATTTTTTGTTTGATTTATTTTATACTTTACATGTAGCTTTGTTATCAAGAGAGGAAGAACTCTATTGATTTTGAGATCAAAAGGTGAAAAGTTGTAATGGGACTTAATAGAAAAAAGTGAAGGGATATTATATGGCCTTGTGGGGCTGTTGTTGAAGTCAGAAGAATTAAAGATGATAACTGAAATTCTATTTGAGCCTTAACAATGGAACTTTACATGATTAAAGGATGATTTCTATTGTTTTTAAAGTCTAAAGTGAAAGTTAACAGATCAGAAATGGTTTCTTGATGATGTTTTAAATACTATGAGCTTTATAAACTATGAAATTTCACATATACAGTCTCCATTGATTAAGGTGACTCCAATGGTTGTTCATTCAAAGGGTTAAGGTTCTTGTTTAATATGGTAAAAAATCATATTCAGATAGTATCTTAAGGATTGGCAGGCCAGTAACAGGAAAAAAAATAACTTGTCAATGAATTTTCTTATTCTTATTAAAATCTTAAAATAGATATCTCCAACTCATGTGGGAAGTTATGGCATGGAAAAGTTACCTCCCCTGAAAACCTGTGTGACGTTAACATTACATCAAACTTCTCTTACAATTAATTATCTTGATTCTAATATCTATCTGAAATTCACAGGATCTATAGGGAATGGATATACTAGCTTTCAAAAGATTTTCAGATTTTGTAGTTTAGACAAAATTTGTATTTGCTAATGAATGAAAGATACTGCTTATAACCCCATTTTCACCAATGTTTTAGACACATCTGATTTCATGAAAGTTAACTTATCAATAATCAAAAATGCAATAGATAAAAATATTGTTATGTACTTAATACAGCATGAGAATATAAATTAAAAAATTTCCCCCTAATTCATCCTAGTGATATTCTAATATGCTAGGGCTTTAGAGTCATATTCGTCACTGTGATATTACAATGTGCAGCCCAACAGCTATAACGTCACAGCCAAATACAAGGTGTAACATAGATTAGTAGGATTGAAATGCTATGTAAGAGGTCTCTATCAGGAAAAGATAACCTGTAGTACTTTTGAAGTACAAAGGTCAAGGCCACTAGCTCACATAATTAAGGAAACATTGTCTTCTAATTGATATATCTTGTATTTCAACTTGCAATGAAGTCATTGTTGTAGTATGTTCCCCCCTATTAAAAAGAAGAAATTAATCACTTAAATACAGTAAAACACAGTTACAGTGAACACACTCAATAATGAATTCACACTTACAGTAAAACACGGTTACAGTGAAGACGCTTATAATGAATTCACACTTACAGTAAAACACGGTTACAGTGAACACGCTTATAATGAATTCACACTTACAGTAAAACACAGTTAGTTTTACACTTTTTAGAAATTCACTGGTAGTTGTATAACTAAAGGTGATACAGTGCAATACAAATTGAATAAGGTTGTCTTGTGTATGTATTGTGTCTTATGCTTAGATTAAGATTGTATGACATTAGTGTAAATTTTCTTTCTTTTTTTCAGAATTAATGACATCATTGTGAAGGTGAATGAAGTGGATGTATCAGAGGCGACACACTCAGAGGCAGTGGATGCTCTCAAACAGGCTGGCACTAAAGTGGTTCTGGTAGGTAGCTCTAAATCCTTATGACACTGTACAACACCCATACAGAAGGTTCATGGTCTAAACTGACGTAAAAGTTTGTATTATGATTTTATATCTGAATGTGTTTGTAAGATGTACGGTGTACCTCTGTAACTGCCATATCAAGCACCAGCTGTAGCTATAATTTCAATGGGAAAAGAGAAAGCATTCTGTATACATGGATCTCCCTACTTTTTCAGGTATCTTCAACCTATTCACAAGTTATTTTCATCT
Source organism: Ostrea edulis (assembly GCF_947568905.1). Lineage (NCBI taxonomy): Eukaryota > Metazoa > Mollusca > Bivalvia > Ostreida > Ostreidae > Ostrea > Ostrea edulis. The sequence goes on along the minus strand of NC_079172.1, from coordinate 4,698,188 downwards.
TATAGTAGCGTCCATCACCTTCATATTGAATATCACCTAGGAATCACTTTTTCCACCATCTGCGTGTATGGTACTGGATAATCTTCTGGGGTGGAGCTATAATTTGCATCCTTAATTGTCCCCTCCCAACATAGTCGGAGGGAAGGTAGTAATGTGCATGTTTTCATTGAATGAGTGATTGCAGGCAGAACACCAATGTGAATTGCATTTGTTTGCAATATGTCAAATTTGGAGAGAGTGCCTGCTTTGCTATGCTTTTGTATTGCAACTGCAGCTGACAAATCTTTGAGAACTTCAGGAGTATATTGGAATCCAGGTCTGTCTATCTGTTTGTGCAAGTCATGTCTTTGATAAAGTGGCATTAGATTCTCACACTTTACACAATGATTAATTATGACATGAGTGTGTGTCATAACCCAAACCTAGGGTTTATTGGTCAAGTTCACTGGGAGTTCTAAAAAGTTTTTTTTTAAAATTGTGTCCAGGCTGTAACTTTGTAGTAAAGAAAATGTTGACAATCCTATTTAACTCAAAGCTTGCTCTGTACCTGCATTTGTACAGGAGGGAGAAGAATTTCTAGACCATATTTTATAACAGATTATACTCATTCATAATCCAAGGTTTCTCTAAGATGACAAGATTATCATATCTTGTCATTTAATGTTATCTTGTGTGATGTATACATCTCAAAGAAATTATAATGACCTCATTTATGAAATAAGCTATAATCTTTGTTGCAAAATATGATCTAGAAATTGAAGGATCCAAGTTTTACATGGAGGATAAATACTGAATCTTTACAAAATCTTACGTTCAGGAACAACAGGGCCATGGTTAGTAATATTAATATGCAAGCATCCTTAGATAGTGCAGAATCAAGTTTTAGAATATATAGAAAATAATCTAAAATAGAAGCATGGCTATAAATTCTCATACTGCAAGCATCTTCTGATAGTTCAGGTTGAAGTTTGTTCAGACTATGACCCTGGAGGGTAGGAAGAGAGCACAATGGGGGATCAAAGTTTTGTATGGGAATATATAGGGAAACATCTTTTCCAAAATCTTTAAATCTTTTCCAGAACAACAGGGTCATGATTAGTCATAAATATGCAAGCACCTTCAGGTAGTGCAAATTCAAGTTTGTTCAATTTAGGGACACCATTGGTAAGATGAGAGCCACAATAGGAGATCAAAGTCTGATATCGGAATATACAGGATAAACAGGGCCAAACTAAGTCGTATCAAAATGCAAACGTTACTAAGATGTGTGGATTAAAGTTTTTTAAGCCCCCATGACTAAAGTGGTGGTTTCGGTTGGGGAGAGGGGGTATTGTTATTGTCCTGTCTGTCTGAAACTTGAACCTTGTTTATAACTTTTAAATAGTGAGTGATAGGGCTTTCATATTTCAAATATGCTTTCCTTGTGACAAGACTTCTTTTGTTTCTAAATTTTGTTACCTTGACCTTGTAGTTTGACCCAAATTTCAAAACTTTAACCTTGTTCATAACTTTTGGATGGTGAGTCATACATCATACATATTTCATGTGTGTTTTCCTTGTGACAAGACCTTTCTTTTGGTATCAAACATTCTGACCTTGAAACTTGACATTGGATTTTGACCTTTCAGGAAACCTAGGCAATATTTCCTGAATGTTTATGGTAGGACTTCAATATTTTGTATATAGATTCCTTATGGTAAGACCTTACATTTCATACCTTGATTTTTTACCTTGTATCATGGTTATATTATGGTCCTGTAGGGTGAAGTTGGAGCCACAGTATGGGGTCACAATTTTCATGGGAATAAAAATTGCCAAAAAAATCTTTTCAAAATCACAACAGCTGAATAACAGTAGGTCCAAGGTGATTCAGATGAGCAATGTGGTCCATAGGCCTCTTGTTTTCCTTAAATGTAACTGATGTCATTAAACAGTTCATTTCCCAATGCTTGAAACTGTTGTGGTTCTCTCTCTCTCTCTCTCTGTCTCTCTCTCTCTCTCTCCCCCCCCTCCCAATTTTGAGGCTTGAAAATATCCAATAACAAACTGCTAAGTCTGTAATCCGAGGCTTGTAATTCGCTTCATATGAAATGTTGTATGGGTTAACTAATTTTTTCACTTTCTCTTATAAGAAAGTAGAGGTTAATTAAATGGTGCTTCTGTTTGAAAATATGATTTATTCAGTGTTAATTTTAAAACAAATGCCATTTATTGACATGTAACAAAAATTCCCAATATGTTCTATTTTGATTCTGTTCTTCCCCATTGAATGGTTATCTGTACCATTCCTGTACGGTAGAGAGGGGAAAAAAAGTCGCATATGATTAAATATGTTATTCAACAAATATGAATTCCTACAGTTGTGTTCAGTCTGGTTTTGCCTTTTCCAGGAAAATTTTCAGAAAGATGGAGACAATAATTTTAAACTCTTGCAGTTACTCAATAACTCACTGTGGTGATTTTGATTGCTTTTAAGCATCATACCAAAGTTAATCCATGGGGTAAAGAGATGTTTCCGTAACATAGTGATGTTCTTTGTATAGTTTACATATATCAGGTGAGGAAGACGTGAAAGTATCCAGCTCTCCAGTTTGAAAGAAATGAGTAATACCATTTCTTGCAGATTGTTTTTCCATCTGACACTTGTCTTCATTATCCTTCTTTTTATTGCATATTGCATAGTCAATGGGCTAAAAAAATGTTTTTTCATCACCAGATATTAAGCCTAGCAGGCAGAAGACAATTAATGGAGAGCATAAATGGCAAATGATTGAACTTATCAAATTTATTGTGTAGCAATTTATTGTAATTTAAGTCTGAGGGGAAACTATGGCTAACATTAAACAAATTTTGTTCCATTTTTTTTCTCTCTCTCTCTCTAATGTCCTAAATGTATTGAGAAAACCTGCATACTATAGTATGAAACATAATGCTGGAATCACCACAGGAATTGTTAGTAGTACAGCACTCCATATAAAAATCTACTCTGTCTCCAAATCATTTTGACATTCAGTATTGAGTACTGTAAACCAACATTTATTCGCGGCTACTTCATTTCACGATTCACCTGTGGTAAACTGGTTCGCGGCAAGTAATTTTCGCGATCGAGCCTTTTTACATACAATATGATGAATAGATCAAATGTTATATGTTGAAAAGTTGCATTATTAGACCACCACCACCCTTTCTGTTTGAAAAAATAATGTCCGAAGAAAACGGTGAAGTGATCTTTAAGAAATTCCAACTTTTAACTTTCTCATTCTGAACATAAGATGATCAGAAAATATGAAAGATTGAAAGAAATTCAGATTTTTGAAAAAAATTTCAACTTTTGATTTCTATTATAGCCCCATCTAATCAGATGGATGATATTGACAATAAGTATCTTTTTTTGATTGATTGAAATTCATCAGTGAAAAGGACATCTACTTATGATAGAAATGATGTCGTGGAATGTTCAACAGTGCACAATCAAACAATCTTGTAGAGGGTTATAAAACAAAACACTCCATTTCAAACAAGACAGGTACTATCAAGTATTAATTTCTATCTAGAATATCACATGTGCACAAACAACAAATATTCATTGCTTTATGAAACGGAGACATGTGTTTTAGTTCTCTGAAAACTGTTCCTCGTAGATAATATTTTGTCATTGCAATTCAATTTGATTGTTTTCAAAGCATGCATTGATTAAATGCAGGTTGTGTCATTGTGTTATACCTTTAGGCAAGATCTTTTGGTTTCATTTCACAGATGATGTTGATGAGGTTGTGGTATAATTGGTATGTTATTCAAGCCAGGTCTGAAAATTGATGAATCTTTCAACATTAGGGAGAGTTTTTTTTGGTACCAGCTTGATGAAAAAGGGAACCATATAAATGGATATTGGTAATAATTTGGTATATTGAGAATGAAGTACTTCGTGTAAAATGGGAGATAACTTCATAAAAGGGATGAGCAAAGCTGGTAAAATGATTAAGTGGAAAATTAGAAGAGAATCGATTTTAGCAGTTAATGTCTAAGCATGGTATAAAGAGAGCACTGAACTGGAGGTAACAATGACTTGTGTTTCTGTATTTAATTTGCTGGTATTCATGGGTAGTTACACTTATCCATAAACCCAGAATCCTTTTAGACTAATCTGACAGTTTTACTTTTAGTATTACATATCCAAAGAAAGTGATAAATGAATAAAATGGTGAACTTTTTATGCCCTCGGAATTGAAGATTCAGGGAGCATATGGTTTTTGGCCTGTCCATCTGTCTGTCTGTGGCAAAAAACTTTAACCTTGGTCATATCTTTTACATGTACACCGTAAGAGGTAGAGCTTTCATACTTTCTTATGGCAAGACCTTTTTATTACCACCAAATTCTTTGACCATGTGATCTTATCATTGACCTTTACCTACTTAATCCTCTTCGTGCATGTCTGCACATAAGGCTGAAATCAGAAATGTGAGGTCGGTGGCCGAGTGGTTAGGCCGTCAGACTCTCGACCGAAAGGTCATGGGTTCGAGTCCTGGCCACGGCAGGGCTGATGTTGTGTCCTTGGGAAAGGCACTTTACATGAATTTCCTCACTCCACCCAAGTGTAAAAGGGGTACCTGGCTATAGACAGTGAAAGATATTGTTAGAATGTTAGTGCTCTAGCGCTTAATGCCGCTTATAATGGCAGCTTGCACTGTATGCTTCCTAGGAGGCTGAGAAACTTCTAGATATTTGATATAAGGTCTGCCGGGGTAATAATGTACATTGATAATTGTAAAGCGCTTTGAGCAGCATACGCTGGATAAGGCGCTATATAAAACCAATCATTATTATTATTATTATTATTATCAGCTCCCGCCACACTTGTCTGTCCTTTGTCTTCGTTTCTGCTTCTTTCCAGGTTAGTCCCATCTCTTTCAACTCTCCATCTATCATTCTTCTCTAGGTTTCTTTTGGTCTTCCCCTCTTTCTTTTCCCTTCAGGAGTCCATCTGAGAGCGACATTTGCTGGGCATACTTTGTTCATTCTCATGGCGTGCCCTAGCCACCTCCATCTGCGTTGTTTAATTTCTAATTGGATGCTCTTTTGAGATGTTTTACTCCGTAAGTCTTTATTAGATATCTTTTTCGGCCAATAGATTTTGCAGATTCTCCTGAGGCAGGTGTTATGGAAGGATGACAGCTTCTTAAGGTCGCTCTGAACAAGTTCCCAGCACTCTGCTCCATAAAGTAATATGGACTTGACATTACTGCTATAGATCTTTACTTTAGTTTTAAGGGAAACTTTTCCTGATCTCCACAAAGGTCTTAACTCACAAAAAGCTGATCTTGCCTTGCTAATTCTCGATGTTATGTCTTTTGATGTTCCATTGTCCTTACTTATGATGGCACCTAAATATGTGAAGTTGTCTATTTCTTCGATGTCATGATCCTGGATTCTTATGGGTGTATTACAGGTATTATTTATCGCCAATACTTTTGTTTTTTGCATTTATGTCCAAACCAATAGACTGTGTAGTTGTTTCTAGTTGTGTTGTCTTTCTTTGCATTTGTTGTTTGTTGCTTGAGATGAGACAGAAATCATCGTCAAAATCAAGGTCTTCGAGAAATGATTCCATTGAACTTTGACCTGGTTTTAATTTATTCTAATCCAGGGGCATCAGTGTTTCACTAACACATCTTGTTAGCTCCTTTTTGAATACATCAACTGTCCAAAGGTTTTGATTCAGAAATGTAAATGACATTCAGATGCATGAATGATAGTTATATGCTACAATTTATTTTCTGAATCTGTTAGATTTAAATGAGGCATTAAACTTACTTGATTACTTTTATTTTGCAAAGTTTTGTAATTCTGTATGTAGATATAAAAGACATTTAAAGCTAGATTTGATTTGAATTATTTAAAGATTTTATAATGACCCCCAATACTGAAGATCAAAGTGGATTTTGTTCTTGGCTCATCTGTGTGTTTGTGTGTGAATGTTGTCCTTTTATTTGAATTATGCAGTGCAGATCCTTCATATTTGCCACTGTGCTCTGCTGATGCGAATGAAGTACAAAATGGGATTGTAGTCAGACTTATCTGGGTCAAATTTGTCACTGTGACAGTATATTGCTAATGGAAAATTTGTACATTTATTTTTCAGCATGTGAAGAGGCTAAAAGCACCTACAGAAAATATCTTGGAAATACAGCTGGTCAAGTCAAACAAGGGTAGGTAACTGTAGTTTTGTATGTCTCCAACACTTTGTTTCAGTGTTTCATTTGAATTAATTTGATCAAGATTTGTTTGTTCATTGAGCTTATACAATATGAGGTTTCTTTCTTCATTTGGATGGTGTAAACATTTTCATTTGCGTTATGTTTTTGTCAAATGTGAAGTTATGGTGACTTTATGATAACTGTATGAAGTAGAATTGCACAAAAGGATAAATCACATTTGCTTTTACGGAAATGGCTTTACTGTATCACATATAGCATGCAAATTATTTTATGCATTGTTATCAAACAAGAGTGTTACATGTACTTTCAGAAGCCTTTCATCAATACCAGCGGTAAAAGTTCAGTCACTGAATAACTGTTATGAAACAATTATAATAATTCAATTTCTTATTGTAACATGAAAAGTTAACACTGCCCGGCTCCTCATTCCCACCTCTGCATGATTCTTCTGTATCGCATGGCATTTATTTTTTTGCTGCAGGCCTAGGTTTCAGTATAGCAGGGGGAATAGGAAATCAACACATTCCAGGAGACAATGGGATATTTGTTACCAAAATTATAGAGGGAGGGGCAGCCGAACAGGATGGCAGGCTAGCCATGGGGGACAGGCTCATTGCAGTGAGTAGAAATTGACCAATAGCATCTTAGATGTCGGCAAATTTATGATATGCTGTAATGGTTAAATTATTATAAGCTTTATATGAAGTAATTTGTCACAGCTGCATATCAGAGGGAAAATGCTTATGTAAGGAGTGATTTTAATTTTGAGGCATTTTATGTTATATAACCTGGTTTGGGTCAGTGTTCATTTTATAATCCGCAAAGCGACCAGATTATATAATAGAACAGACTGACCCAGACCAGGTTATGTAGCATAATATGCCCAAAAATTAAATCACTCCTTGTAATTCAATGGAAAAAGACAAAACTACAAATTTTCATTCATGACTATCTGAATGAACACTGATAACATTATGATTAATTCAGCAACCACTGATGAAGTTTCACTTTGTTGAGCTCTGGAGAGGGTCATCTTAGTTCTGTGTATAGCTGAAGCATGTAATTTATTTATTAGATTTGAAAATAATCTTCAAATACAAGAAAATACAATTTTTGGTTTTTGGTTTTAAGGTATTCAATGTATAATGACCATATTTCATATCTAATAAATGGATGATGGAATTTTTGTAATCATGGTATCATTTTGAAGGGTTCATCAAATAAAAATAATCCACCATAGGAATTTTCAAAATTTTGTTTACTGCTTGATTTATTTCACCTAGAATTTAACATTGAGGTATATGAGAAAAGCATGTTTTATTACAATATTTTAGAAGAAATTATATTTTCATACAAATCTCTTGGTAGAAAGTTACATACGCTTTCTCTTGATGAAAATATGAAATAAAATTAATCATTGACCACACACATTTTTAGAAAATTAGATTTTTCTTATTTTTACAAAGGGCAGACAACTCTTCCAAAAAGTCTTAAGTGCAAAAAAGTCAGCTTCTAATTATGTACCAGTCATGTGAATTTCATCTGCTTCACTTTCATCATTATTTAACAATAAACATTTATGTTGATCTAAATCCTTCAAAATTGTTCATCATCCTTTCATTATACATGGAATACCTTAATATGAAATTTTGAAATTACATTGAAACTTGCAATTGCATGCAACATTGTCATCAGTGAAATCCGACTCAGTAAATATAAGCAAGTGACTAATGGTGATCCACAGTCCAGCCTGATGGGACATCATCTGGTAGAATATGACACATTTTATGCTTTGAGAGATAGATCAAGCAATTCCCCCATCCCCCAAGTGAAAAATGTATTTTAAAATGAAACTGAGGGAAATTTACAAGTCCTTGATATACATGTACCATTGTTTAGAATATGGTATCTTTGTTTTATGCTGTTATTTAAATATACAGAGTTTGAGAGTATTGAGTTTATCTAACAAAAGTGTCTTACTGTGTAAGTACAAATTTGTCTTATTTGACATCAACAAAAAATCTATCTAACAATGTCTTACTGTGTAATTACAAGTTCATTCTTGTTTGATATCAACTAAAAATCTATCAAAAGTATCTTGCTGTGAAAGTACAATTTCGTCTTATTTGACATCAACAAAAAATCTAACAAAAGTATCTTGCTGTGAAAGTACAATTTTGTCTTTTTTGACATCAACAAAAAATCTATCTAACAATGTCTTACTGTGTAATTACAAGTTCATTCTTATTTGACATCAACTAAAGATCTATCTAACAAAAATATCTTACTGTGCAAGTTTAATTCCATTGATTTTCTCATTAATAGTAGACCTACAACTTAACAATGCTACAATGTAGATTAGAATATCAAAAGAAAAAAAGTAGTGCCACTTTGGGTTGTCAGGGGGCATATCCCCATACTAAGTTAAGTTATGCAATATACACTAATTTTTTTCAGTATGCTCGACTAGTCAAATTGTGCGCAACATGTAATATTGAATTAAGTTTTTAACAAGTTATGATAAATTTCCTCAAAAATGGTACATTGTATAAGAAATGTATGCAAGAAATGAGAATTATTTTTCTGCAGGTGAATGAAGCCAATCTTGATAATGTGACACATGAAGAAGCGGTGGCAGCTCTGAAGGCCACACAGGAAGTGGTTAACTTAACCATAGCCAAACCATCCTACGTACCCGACAATGTCAGCCAGGAACCTGCCACTCCACCCTGTAAGTTTGTGATGGAGGGTAAAGCATTTACAGAATTATATGATTGTCTCAAACTTGTAAATATTGCTTATCACAATCCAGTCTCCCTATTCACAGGCATCATAAATGTGGGCTCAATTGCAAATACTGCAAACTACAAATAGGCTTCATATCGGGGATTTGTAAATAAACGTAGTCATTAATAAATTTTCATTTCATTGTAACTAAGGCAATTTTACCATTGTTATAGATATGTTGTAAAAGAAATGGGGTTTAGTGCACACTCCCAACATGGGGGGGGGGGGGGGGGGGGGGGGGGGGGGGGATCCTGAAAAAACCTTAATCATATGTATTTTGTGCATTGAAAAAATTACAAAATTGATGTGCAAAATTGCTGGAATCAAAGTCAATATTGAGAACTTTCTTCCTCCTGTTTGTTTTCATTTGAAATGATGATGACAATGTTTCATGAAGGTGTGTACTTATTGCACATACATGTATATATGTTTACATTCACGAGTTGATGTGCAGACAATATTGTTGCAAAGAGAGATAACTCTATTTCCAAAACCAATTTAGTTATCCAGAAATGCTCACAAAGAAAGGGGAAATGATGGACATAAATTAAAATTGATAGACATTAATTAGAATTGATAGATGGTAATTTAATTGATTTAATTTGTGATCAGATTTGAAATGTTAAAAATCAAATTAAAAGTAAATAACTTGTTTTGACATGACAATAAAAGATGCAAAGTACATGGATATGTAAATTGTAAATTAAACATCAAGATTAAACATCAACAACAGGTAGATTGTACTTATTGGTATGATTTAGGCTGTCTTATCGAGTTGTTGTTGAGAAATAAATAGTAAAAACCAAGGACAGATAAAAATGGATTTATTCTGTTGTATTTTTGTGCTTCCTGGAGAAAAACTTACCGACATTTCCATTTTACCTTTATTTATATGATGCACACTACAGATTGACTTCAGGAATCAGCTACCACTACTGATTCAGTTGTTGAAGGATTGAGTAGTACATGTATTCAATGTGATACTTTTATTTTTATGGTATCATGTGTATGTTTTTGTTTTCATTTCCATCTTGTTATGCCCCCCCCCCCCCCCCCCCCCCCCCCCCCAGAAGGGGGATATTGTGTTAGTGTAAATTCTTCTGATACAAACTTTGTCTGGGCCATAACTTTTTTGTCTTTTGACATAGGCCTTTGATATTCAGCATGTGCGCATACCATGATAAGACTGTTGTGTAACATTTTTAATAACCTTTGACCTTGAAATTTTATGTAAAGGTCAAAAAATAGAATTTGGGAGGCTTTTTTTTTTTATCCAAACCATAACTTTTTTTGTTATTTGACATAGGCCTTTGATATTTGGTATGTTGGTAAGTTTAATTTACTGTCATATGTTCACAACACTGTTACTTGGTTGAAGCACAATTAGGTGACTGTTAAGTATTGTAAGTCTTGATTTTCCACTTTAAAGATGATGCCTAAAAATGTTTTAAAAACTATGAAAGGGGAGACATCAGTTTTAGTATGCTAAAACAATTATTTCTCCGAGCTTTATTTTTATCTTATTTCATTTTTTTTTTTTTAAGGAGTGTAGGTACATTAACGGAGAGAGTAAGGAATGCATGATAAATAGATAGAAAGTAACCAGGAACAACAGAATGAATTTCTTTTTTTTTTTTGCTGACTGCTTACCAACCTTTTTTTACTACCAAACTGTGAATTCTACGAAACTAGTAAACAAGTTTAGAAAAATATATCGGAAAACTAATGAGACTTGAAGAAAATACCAATTTTGTTTTCAAAAGATTTTTCAAAAATTATTTTTTAATTAAATGTAGATTTGCATGTGATTGTTATGTATTTGGCACACAACTGGAGTGACTAAACTGTCGACAATATTTATGTAACTAAACTGTGGACAATATTTATGTAAGTATCATGAGAGCTACAACAGTGAAAATCACTGGTGACCCGGGGGAAAAAGAAAAGAAGGGTGATCACTTCAGTCCTATGGATTGTGCACATCCCTCACTATCTAGGTTACAATTCCTGGAAAAAAATCGCACAATACTCTACGGTATATAGATGTGCATGTATTCATTCGTTAACTGGATACTCCTATAGAGAACATGAATTGGGACTTGAGTAATATTTACAATATGATGTCACTTAAAACCAGAAATTTGAAACAGCATTAATTTTTCAGCAAACCCCATTTAATATTTGACACTTTATAGTAACATGACACACCAATAAAAGCTTTTATCTCCTCTGAGTAGATGTTTAAATATAATATTACAAGATAAAGACTAATAATTGAATTCAGTTGAGATATTTTATAGCAATTTTTCATTACAGCTGCCAGAAAAGCTGAAAATATTGCTATTGTTGCACCAACCTCTAGTCCAGACCGACCTACAAATGTTTCACACCATTCAGAAAACACCTACGCAAATGAGGATCCAGGGAGGTAAGGCCCAAAAAATACATCAACTAATAGACAGGCCCAAATATTTCACACCTCTGAGGGGAAAAAATGTGGAAGCGATAAAACAAAATGTACAAATGGCTATTTTCTTTTATCAAATTCCTGGTATATTTTGAACTTAAAGCTATACAAACTGTAAGTGGCGGTATTTTTCAGCCATCCAAGTATGCACCTTTTGGTATAACTGATTTAATCCCCAAGATTTAATGAAAAAATCAGCAAAATAAAAAAGGGACTTGAGAGCATATCCCTATAAGGAATGTTTCGTACAAATCGCCTATGACACAATCGTTGTATACACGGACATGGGAATGATGATTGCCGAACATTATCAGGTTACTGAGACCGAGGTCATACAAAGATAGAAACTGACATGAGTAGTTACACATTTTGTTTGTTTTAAATCATCATATTGTGTCATGAATGACTTTAAGTATTTTAAGTGTAAGAAAGTAATAATTACACAAATGTGCCACTCAAATGAAATTTTGATAGTGAATTAACTATGAAATTGGCATATTAAATTGTTTACAAATCTGACATTTGCGCAGTGACTCTCTCGCATCATTCCAAACTGGCGACCTCCGAGTTCAATGCAAATCAGAGATTACAAACAGGAATTACTGTCAGGAAGACTCTGATTCAATGAGATTATTTGTATTCAATCACAAATATGTTAAATATTTGTTCTTTTAATTTCTTTACCATCAGTTACAGCTTGTATTGCTTTAAGAACATTACTCAGAATATCTAAAAACACACCATACAGAGTGAAAAATGGTGTGTAATTATGAAACTGAATGGTCAGGATGTCAATATCTGGACACTCAAATTCTTTATCTCCCGATTTTTCATGACTTCCAAATATCGAGAGTCATCTGTGTATCATGATATCGAATATTGTCCCGATAAAATACCTCAATTCAAGTGTTGGTGTTTGAGAGGGGTTGACTGTATTTTTTATGAGATGTAAAATCTATTAACTAGATTCCAAATTTCAAAACTCCTGTACCCCAGGGCCTTGGGGATGGGGCAAAAACTGTCAAAAATTTATTAGTTTTCAAATATTTTCTTCTCTACAACCATACATATCTGTAAGAAACACTAAATGCAAAGTCATGTAGAGCAGGAAGGCCTCTACCAAAATTTTTAATTTCATGATCCCAAGGTAGAGATTCTGACACCAGGGCAGGGTCAAACTTGGCATATAGTATTTATGTGTAAAACATTTATCGCAATTCACCTTTGAATTAGAACGCTTTACCCGATATATGAGATGATTGAACAGTTTGAATGACATGTTTGATGTATTACAACGAGTTTTCATTGGCCGATTACAGCCCACCCACTTTCTCGAGCAGATTCAGGTGATCAGATAAGATGGATGGACTAGAAAATTACTAGCTGAAGAACTGTAGCTCTCTGAAAAAATATTGTGACGGAACAGAGCTACAGATCCAGCTCTTATAAAAACCTTCGATTTACGGGGCACAAAAAGCTGCGCACGGTTGAGGCCTGATATCGGTGTATTCTTGTGTTGCTATCTCATAAATTCAATATTTAAAAAATCTTAGCATATTTTCCTACTATACTTGTGTCCAAACATACCTTCAAATATTAATTAATGCGACACACGACCTGAAAACTCGCAGCTTCAAATGATTTCGTTTGTTGATGTAGCCATGTTAGGTAGCCGGTCAATTCGAACTCTGTTGATATTGGTATCTATTCGTAAAATTGGTTGTAAGTTATGTATTCGCTCTTCAACATGAATAATAAATAGAAATTAAAAAGTATAGTTTTTTTAAAGGTAAAATAAGCTCTCGATTACAATCGAAAATGCTACAAAAGTCCATTATGGTCCTTAACACTCGTGTGGCAGAGATGGAGACCGGCCCACGGGCACTGGAAGTTAATGTAAATATATAGTATGTACATCTTTTTATACATGCACATACTAATATTTAAATTAACTTCCAGTACCCATGGACCAGCCCAGACTAATGAAAGCCGCATTGCCGTGAGTTTAGCTATTTGAATAATTATCATTTAATGGAACTGGGATGATATATTATTTAAAATATTTGTGGGGTATTAGTTCACATCTAGACGCTATTGTGCCAGTACGGAGATGAACTGGGATTCGAACTAACTGGCAAACTAACAAGGCTACGTCAACGAACGAAATCATCAAAAGCTGTGAGTTTTGGGGTCGTATGGGGCTTTAATAGATATTTGAAGGTATGTTTGGACACAAGTATAGTAGGAAAATATGTTAGGAATTTTTTGATATGAAATTTATGAGACAACAACACAAGAATACAACTTTTTCTCTTTCTTCCTTTGAAGTTTGTTTCCATCTGGCCGTCATGTTTTCAAATGCCGACTACTCCCGTATAAGGGAATTTGGGTGGACTTATACATATGGACCAATGAGAGTTTCTGTTGCATTTCGCAATTGTATTACAAACAGATTCAATTGTGTCGTCACACAACGCAATGCTATATCGACCAAAGCGTTCTAATTCAAAGGTGAATTGCGATAAAGGTATTGATACTAAATCGAAACTAAATGGATATTTAGAAGGAACAGGTAGCCCTTAATTTACTAAAATTGAAATTTCATAATTCCAAGAGAAGGGGTTATACGGGTCCATGGTGGGGCCAAGATTATCGTAGTGATTTATCATTTCAAAACTTCTATAATTTTGCTGATACAGTTGGAAAACTATTTGTGTATAAAGAAAAGCAGAAAAGGATGTACCAAGATTGTGAATTTCACATCCTGACTCTGACTCTAGGGCGAATCCAAAATTTACATCTAGTGTTATATATAGTATTAAGTCTTTCATCATTATGGCTACTTCAGGGGCATTTATGTTTTAAAAACACATCTTATTTTCAATGGCTTCTGAATATTAGACTTACGGTAGGTTAGATATGCAGAACAATATAATTATTATAGATTTGTAGCCTGTGGGAGTAAAGATATTTTTATCTAATACTCAGGTTATGAAAGAGGCCAGTGGACTTCTTGTATATGTAATACTTGGATTAGGCAAAGGAAGATTGCTTTCAATTTTCATTTTCATCACAGGGCCCTTTTTACTGGTCAGGTGTCATTTGCCTTGTGTTTTTGCAATGAAAGCTATGAACAGGAATTGATTTACAATTTGTAAAAAGGCAGCTCTAGAACTGTGAAATATTATTTATTAAGGATACGAAGCAAAATTGAATAGTGTAAGTTCAGAAGTTCAGAAATTAAAGTAAAGGTTTTTGTTGATAATTAGACAAAGAAAGATAACTCATATTCGGATACAAATGCCTGACATTAGATGAACGAAAGTAAGACAAAGAAAGATAACTCATATTCGGATACAAATGTCTGACATTAGATGAACGAAAGTAAGTGCTGTAGTACATGAAATACATGTTCAGAAAAAGTGAAACTTTTCCAAAGTGTTCGAAGAGGAAAAAAATTCTTTTTAGTTAGTCTTGATATGTTTATATATTACTAAGTATTGATTTAGAGGATTTCTTACTTTTGTTAATGTGGTAGAGTGTTCACTTCATAAACTAGGAGGTCAAGAGTTTCAAGCCTCACTCGTGGCATGGCCATGTCAAACCTAAGACGTAAATATAGGTATGATTGCTGCTTTCAGAAACACTTGACACTTAAGAGTGAGAATCACAGGTCTTTTGGATATTACATTAAACATAGAGGTTCTATGATGCAGTAGGCATTGGCACATTTTCGAACCCACACTGCTATGGCCCTGAGCGTTTGGCATAGGTCTAAATTTGTGGTACTTCACCTACAAGTTAGTGATGTCTCAATTTGAGTAAAAATTCTTGCAGGGACATAAAACAAACAAAACAACCAGCTTTGTTGATGAGTATTTTAAGGATCAACCAATTCCAGGGGCAGATCCAGGAATTGCAGTTCCGGGGGTGCCACTTTATGAGACAGTGGGATCTGGGGGCGCCTTCAGGCCCCCAGTGGGTCCCGGGCAAAGCCCTGGTGGGGGTCCAGGGGGCAAAGCCCCTGGAAGCTCCGGGATTTTACAGATTTTATAGGGTTTGAAATATGTCTCCTATTTAGTCATTTGTACTATTTTCTATCATTTCTAAGGTGAAGTTAATAAATGACGCAAATTTTAAGGGTTTCTGGGACAAAATTAAGTTCTCCCAATAAAGTAATGCAAGCAATCAAAAGATCTTGTCATTTATTTCTCCGGAAGTGGAAGAAATTATTGCTTTTTTTATCATTTAGTACATTTTTCTAAACAAGATACCCCAATTTACCTTAAATTTGAAAATTTTAAATCCACCACTGAATTGTATATACATGAATATGTATTAGTGATAGTGAAAATATATGAATTCATGAATGAAATCGTACCTAATTGGAATTTTATAATGTCCATATATATACAATTTATATGTACAAAAATTCTAAAATGTATGTGAATATTTCTATTTTAAGCCAAAAATACATAGTTCTGTGTAAAGATAAATAAAAAAAAAAAAATTAGACTTAGTTGGAAATCAGTTTTTGGCTCACCTGCATCATCAATATGCAAAAATCCTCATTTTATATAGTGTGTTCACACCACTAGGGTCAATAGTGTAGGTTATAGTGTGTTCATAGGACTTCATACCGTGGTTCCTCAGGGTCAAGGCAGGGCCAAATAAGTGTTCAAATATTTAGCATTCTATTTAATTTATTGCTTCGGATTGGTTGATCCAGCAGGGTAATTATTTGCAAATTCTCTGGTATCACATGAAATTTGTTTTGGTTTTCGGTAAAGCTGTGGACTTTTTGAACTGATTGATGGCCCGGGTCTTAATGAAAGTTGCTGAGTGTGTTTTATATATATGTATATCATAGATCATTCACCAGTTGTCTGAGATATAACTTAAAAATCCTTCCACTGATTAGGAATGTCTACTATGCAACCCAAAGCAATGTCAGCAATGTCGTCATCTTATGAATGTCACCACAAAGTGTATTAGTGGGTATGTGATTGATTGTAGATAAAACAAATTGAAAAGAAGGTATGCAAAAATATTTAATGATAATTTTGATGAGAATGTAACTTGATAACTTTAATGAGAATGTAACTTATTAAATGCACATACTTTTTAAAATGAATTTTTTTAACTGTGAAACCAATTATCAACACACAATCACAAAACGTCTCACTGTAACAGAACCAAATGTTGTTTTCTTCCCGCCTTGCAATTTCATAATCAGGAATTTCTGTTAATGATCCATTTTTTACTGGGTGAAATTTTTTTATTTTTATGAAAATAGTCATAAAATTCTTAACATGAATATCGTGACAAACTTCAAAATTTACATTGAAATGTTTGATTTTTTTTTATCATTACCATTTTCTGACAAAATTTGGAAACTGATACATTTTACAGCAGGGACCCAAGTGCCCATAGACATTTTAAAACTGAATAGTAGAACACTTCTCAGGCTCAGATCCTGGTGTTAACCGTAAAGATAATGTCTGAGACTTTGTAAGAGATTCTTTATGATTTATATATTCAGTCTTCATGGGTTGAACATGTAGGTACTATCTATTGATGAGTAAGTCCATCTTTTAGTGATTTCAGTGTATGGTAATTCTTGCAGCATATGGCTCATCATGGAGTGGAGTTGTCATATGTTGTTAAAGGATTGGTATTACCATTTCACAGATAATACACAGTAGCTGGCACAGGACACAGTAGCTGGTGACAAAATCCATATACATCTGTTATATCATTCCTGCTAACAGAAAACATATTGATTTCATTTTATTGGCTGCCATGAGACACTTGCTATTTTGAATGTTGTCATTAGACTGCTGTAATGTACTGGGGAGTATAATTATGTCTCGCTTTCAATACTAGTTATCTTAATATTAGATGTCTATTAATGGAGTTTATCATAACTGAAAATTATATGCTTTAGGAATTTGATTTGTTTGCACAGTACAGGAACATGCAATGTTTTTTTTTTAGGGGGGTGTAATTTAATCACACATACTTGTATGTGCAAACATAGGATTGCATTTAGTCATGAACATTGGATGGTGTGTTATGCTGTTTCATTTGATCATGCAATCTTTTTTTCTAACTACCTTTAAAAGGTGACAATTTCAAGTTTTAAACTAACTGCTTACAAATTCATGACTGCCAAAAAAATCCCTACATTTTGATATCACAGACCTCATTTTATTCCACTATATGCATTAATATGATGCAATCAGTTTTGAGATGTCCCCTCACATTTCTCAAATTATGCAAATGATGGTTCAAATATTGCACTTTTATTCATACATTTGTGTTTCCCTTTTACTAGATGAATACGCACAGCATGTCACTAGATAAGGGATCTAATTCAATGCCAATGTCATTTGTGACTGTACAAAATAGTAAACAAGAATTAAATAATTGAATTTTAAAGTTCGAGTCCCTTCATGGAACCCCATTTCAAGCTTTTGCCTGATAAAGAAAGCCACTTGAATGAGAACTGTATTGATCTAAGCTGTGCAGTGTAGACACTCAATCTCAAAGTGCGGTATAACTGGGATTGTGTTTAATTTAAATCTTCAGAGCAGGCATTGTTGTCTAAGCTGGTATTTAGGTCAGTAAACAGTGGCTGCCCTGTAAATAAACTGGACAGATATACGGTTCCTCACTGCAACTCCTACTCTTGTGTTTTGTTAACCTTGCCATGATTGGAAAGATGTGATGTCTTGGTCAGCTGGGCGTTTGAAGCCATGGAACGCATCACATTCTTAATGATATGCTAAAGGATGTTTCACATTTAATTGAATTCAGAGTGTAGATCAGGTTTTACATCAAAGGAAATTGTCCTGATCTTCTAGGATTACTGACTAGTGTAGTGATTTGTAAACATGGGGGAGATATATGATAAGTAAATATACACGTATTCACTAGGAATGTTGAAACAGAAAGGACAGCAGCGGAAAGACCCTTATTTTTATGATCCTCACATCAGCAGGTTAGTACTGGCTACTTACATGAGTATCAACATTTTTAGAAACCTCAAAAGATATATATATATATAAGCATTTTGTCTCACCACCAAACTGTCCAGAAGAAGCAGCATTGCAATACAACAGGTTACAGTACAAGAGAGGTTAAATATAGAACATAACAAATGTAGAAATTGTTCCATTGTATCATGTAAAGCCATTTATTTTGACTGTGTAGTGTGTGATCATGAAATGGGGGATAGCAGAAAACTGCATGATTGATAAATTTGGAAGCTAAGGTTGATCCAGTAGTGGTTTCTTACATAACCCCTGGGGGTGGTGTTGCTGCAAGAAATTTTCCACCAAATTCTGAACAAGAATAGGAAGCTAATTGTATTGTCTGTGGTCCTGTTGTATGGCTGCTTGATACTCATGTCAGAGTTGATGGTACATGATATGGTCCTGTAATCCAAGTAAAGGCTGGGTAAAGGATAGTAAATGTGGTCTTGCATCCATTCTACTGAAGCAGGCCAGAATTAGGAGGTCTGTGTGTGACAGAATTGACCTACACTCTGAAAAATCAGGGACTGTGTGAGACTCCTAGCGTTACGGGTAGTGTGTGATAACGTAATTTACATTGATCATGGTAAACTGTTTTTATCATTATTAGTTCACCCATGAATGGGAGTATTACTAATTGATGAGGCAATTCTACCAAGAGCCAGTGTCTGCAGTCAACAAGTAACACCTCTTTGCTCTGTGAAGTTACTCTTCGGAGAACACTCTGAAATGCGGCCTGTGAATACTGAAGATGATAGGGTGTGATCCCGATATTTTATGGAAACAAAGGATGCTTTTCACATTAGAGGAAATCAATTTATTTTTATCAGGAAAGCACCGAATCATTACGAGAAAAAACTTATCACAATTCTTATCAAGGACATGGATTGATTATAAATGTTTCCTGCAATTGTTGTATCACAAATTCTGTCACATTGTATATATGGACAAATGCTCAAGACATGTAAATGTGTACATATGTTCCTAAAATGTGATGGAATCATTGTAAAATGCAAGCTCTGAGAAATGAATGAGATCTTGATGATGTAGATATGCAGATAGTCTTATTTTTGTATGAAAACTTCATGGAAGTTTTGAAATTTAGTCAGGCACATGTAACTTGAGTACTAGCCACTTCAACTGAATCAGATTCTAATGAATATAAATTAGGTGGAGTCAACAAAGATGGAGAGGTCAAGTACTTACTCTATAGTAGATAATAAAGCTTAAATACAACTTTCAAGTTTGCTTTGGTGTAATTTTAAGTTTATTTAATCTTCCCAGTCTAATTATATCAATATAAGTGCAGTCACATTATTTTGTTTTTGTTGCTGAACCACCTTTGTTATGTATACACCAATCAGGCTTTGAGATCCACCACATGTGCTAGGCCTCACTGTTATGGCTTGGGTCAGTGCTTTGATACCACCAAGATGGCATACCTGATTGATTGGTGCCCTGTTTCCATGGTTTGATGCTAATGCTTTTCTGCTTGTTGTGTAAATGAATGTACATCATGTACTCTTTAATTGAGATTCTCTGATACAAGATATACTGCTTATTGTTAATTGGTGTAAGATGACTCACCACATTCCCCGATGTGTAAAAGTATGTACAAAGTGGAAGGTGTATATATGTACTAACAGTTTAACATCTTCAATAAACCTTGGTACATTGCTAATTGTTATCATGATTACTAGGGCAAGGATGGATTTGGCAGAGTGGGTACAGATATTGTGTAGAATTCGTAGTTGTGCCACTACTAAGGTGCTATTTCTGTTTTCATTCAGTTTCCCAGACGGCCTTGTGTGAGATAGGTTTCCTCCTTGCAATGTGAGATCCTCCGTAGGATTTCCTGGTTACATGTGTACAAGGGAAGGGAGAATTATGAGTCAGAAGTTCACTAATCAGTTCAACAAGGGTGTTTTCACTAAAGATTGTTATTAATTGTACTGGTATTCTATATATTTTAATGAACTCATTTTTCTTTCTTCAGGGACCCAAGGAAAATTGTACTGAAGAAAGGTTCAACTGGTTTGGGCTTCAACATTGTTGGAGGAGAGAATGGCGAGGGGATATTTGTTTCCTTCATTCTGGCTGGGGCACCTGCTGACCTCAGTGGGGAGCTTAGGAGGGGTGACCAAATATTATCTGTAGGTTATCCTGAATATCTCCATACTGCAAGAGTATATACTAAAATGATTAGTTAAGGGAATATGACTAATTTGACAGTATCTCTAGTAACAAAGATTGATTTTACAGAGCTCAGAGATATACATGTATAATTGAAAATTGTCAGTTCCAGTATTAAAGCAGGACTGTTTGGAACCACCTATTGTTTAGGATTATGTAACTTTGTATGCATAGCACTGAGGAGCACATATCAATAAATCATTGCACTATTACATCATTATTGGAATTCGGAAAACTTTACTAATATAATGCAAATATTAGAGTGCTGTATTACATGAATTTCATATTGTTAAAAGTCGAGAAAGCATGCAGAATAATTTGGAAATGCATGTAGTTTTATCAATGACTTGAATGCAGCAATAAAGCATGTCAAGAGCATCATTAGGTCCATCTTGCAATATTTTGGCTGAAGAAATACTTGTTCCCCCCATGATTTCACTAAGGTTATTAATTCTGTGGTTTGTTGTAGGTTAATGGTAAAGACCTAGTCCTGGCCACACACGAGGAAGCAGCAGGTGCTCTTAAGACAGCCGGGGACACTGTGGAACTGGTGGTTCAGTATCGACCAGATGGTAACCTAGTTCTAATAGAAATCAAAATGATTTATCTACTGTTGAAAGATTCAAGAGGAAATTTGCTTTTAGTATGTGAGGAAAATTGAAACATCTTAACTAAATACCCTTGGAGGTATTGATATTGAATTGGGTTTTAACGGCATATTGCTGGTTTCATTTTGCAGAGTACAACAGATTTGAAGCCAAAATTCAAGATCTGCGGGAACAGATGATGAGCACCAGTACGGGCAGTCTACGCACGACACAGAAACGGACGCTATATGTCAGGTTAGAAATGCGTATCAACTAATGTACTTAAAAGACAATTACACTTTTTACTAGTAAAGTTTCCCACTACCCTATTTAAGGCCGAAATTCAACCCCATTCCTAATTGGGAAAAAAAACTTCAACAATAATATAATGTCATCATTTTTTTTCAAAATCTGTGTTTATTTTCTCCTTGACTTTTCATTATTGGGATCAGTATACATCAATTAATGAACCGATAGAGTATGGAATCCCATATGAGCTATAACTTGGCATACTGTTGTAAATGTTTGGTTTAAGTGAAGGCAATCTACAAGATGCATGATGTTGAGAGAATTTTAGAGATAAGAAATAAAATGAATTGTTGTATTCTCATGTAGTATGATATTATGCAGTGGCAATGATAGGAATTAAAACATGTCAGATGTAGCCATGTTACCTTAAGGTTTATTGTAAGATTATTGATCGTTGTGACATGTCTCTCATGGGGAAAGTAAATTGTTTACAAATAGCGTAGACACATTTCTGTTGTATTTGATAACAAAGGACAAATCTGATGATAAAGTTGAAATTTTGCAACTCAGAAGAACAGAATGGTTAAATTTTGAAGGAAGCCTTATCTTTATTGTGATTGTATTGTAAACCATTGGTCTCGTTGTTTTCTAGAGCACTGTTTGATTATGAACCAACAAAAGACAGTGGATTACCTAGTAAGGGTTTAGCCTTCAAGTACGGGGATATTCTGCACGTAACGAATGCTAGTGATGATGAGTGGTGGCAGGCCCGCTATGTCACACCGGACGGAGAGGAGGAGGGAATGGGCATCATTCCAAGTAAAAAACGGTCAGTAACCATGGATACAGAGGGAGATCTCGTAACATGGAGATAATGTCTTTGTAGTTTGAACTGGTTTCACTTTTATCATGGAATTCAGAAAGCGTTACATTTAAAAGGAGTCTAGTCTAAAAAGTACAGAGAGGAGGGATAGCAGCTGTAGTAATTATAGTAAAAACGAGATATAGAAAGTTTCCAAACTTTACTTTTCATACCTAGTTGGAATAAATGTTACAATATCAAAAAGAAAATGCTAGGTGTGCTGGAAAAAGGTGCAATTCTAAAATGTGGGCCTCCAAATGTGGGGTATTTTATTTTTGGTTATTCTGTTAAACTTTGCATCTTTCAATTTTGATATGGATAAAAATGGTCATTTTATATTTTGATTGAAGAAAAAAGTCAAAGGTACATGGGTAATTAAGATCATAGTTCTGATTTACAACAATAAGTCCTGGTGGTCTTCAATTTTAAAAAAGATAATGAGAGTTCTAGAAAATCCGACTGTTTTTATAGTTTGATTTCCATGGCGGTCAATGTGCAGTAATATTCAGATTTTATGATATATCGAATACCTATATGGTTTCAACGGCAACAGTTTGTATGAATAATAAAAACAATCAATATTTACTACACATTTGAGATACAGTGGAACCCCGTTATTACGTTTTCCATTTTGTCACGATAAAATAACGTAATAACGGGGGCAACGTAATAAACGTTCCCAGTGAAATCCATTAAAAATATCATTTGGAAATTGTATATCGTCCGTTGGTACTCCGTGAAGGGGTGTGTGAATATATGTTTACTGTTTCTTTGTTTAAAAGACTATGATACTTTGTTTTATTTACATCTTATCTTTAATGTCCGTAATTCTTCATGTTCTTATCCCTTTTCTTTATTTCTGGTGTAGGATTCATAAGGATGTTTTGATAAACGTTGCTTTTCTGCATTCGTTTGGACCGCCATTTTGTTCAACTTTAAAACAATGCGTTCATGTAAATTTCTCTCAATAACTCGTTCCGGTTCGTATTCAACATTCGTATTAAAAAAAATAACAAAACATCGTTTTTATTAAGTTCGCGAATTACACAAAACACAACGCAATAAAAAAAAATCCCATCCAAAAAACAACAAAACTATAGACACAAAACGCACACGATACCCAACACTTACACACTTTTCTCACCAACGATAAACACGGAGAACAATTTAAGCGCAATCCACATAAAAAAAAATATAATGATGCACGAAGATTTCATTTACAACGCTAAATGATGGCACTAAAATCACGTGCGCATCAGGGGATTTTAGAATATTCACAGAGGTAAATGCCGTGCACGAATCGGCCGATAACACAAGACAGTTTGGTCGGTGTATGTATGGACGAGATTTACGAACACCAAAGCTGCATGTCGAAACAACGGACAATTTTTTAATTGAACACTTCCTTTAGTCACCTATGTCCAAGAAGTTACCCAAGCGGTTTTAACATTGCTACGATAAATCTTGTCTTTCATGTTTGGTACCAAAGCTGTCCGTAAATAGAGTTTTAATAGCGAAGGTAATCACACAATGCTGAACACGCAGGTAGTTGAGAAATTATTTCTTTGATTATCAAAATATGAAAAATGAAGTAACTTTCATAGAGTACAATTTCTAAATAAACATTATTTAATTGTTTATCACTGGCTTCGATACGGGGTATTCACCTGTATTGATGTCGCAAGATCTATCGAAGCGTGATCAGTCAAGCGTCTCTAATCCCCAAACAGATCAGGAAATTTACGTGGTGACTGCCTCAGGCAGTCAAGGTGTGAATGGCTTATTATTTTGAGAATCACTATTGAATAATTAGGGGTTTATTACGTTTTCGTCGGAATTTTTATAACGTAATACCGAGTCCCGGCATCTTAGGACAACGTAATAACGAGGTCTATTTTATATAGGTTTGTTAAGAAATGGTTTTGTGCTTTGAAATTCCAACGTAATATGCGGACTAACGTATTAAAGGGGGAACGTAATAACGGGGTTCCACTGTATATACATAATGTACACAGAAATTAACAGCAAGACTACAGATTTGAGGTTGGTTCAAATGCAGCTATTGAAGAACAGAAAATTACGTGGTGTTTTAAAGTATAGTAACATAGGGTTGTAATGGGAGAAATGAAGGTCAGGTATCCCCACACTAATGCTCTTTGTAGACGCAGATATTAGAATGCTAAATTGCAGGCTTCAAATTTAGTCTTGGTGTCTTATTTACAACTCCTTTTAATTCTGATAATTACATTCTGTTTAAGTTATGAAATCCTTATTAAACATATTATCAGATTGCCACATAACATGAATGAAACAGGGGAATTTTTCTCTAATTTTATCTGTCAATATGGTGTATTATGTTAAATCTGAGTCGTTTTGTTACAGGGTAGACAGAAAAGAAAGGGCACGGTTAAAAAATGTCAAATTCACTGGTAAAACGAGTGAAAAGGTAAAGCCAATAGTACATTGACGTCATGTGTTTATTACTAGTGTTTGTCATAAATGGTGTAATTCAGTGTAATAAAGATAATTTCACATGCATTTTACAATTTGCTTCTGTTTTTGATGTAGGTGCAGGGAAAATTTTAGAGTAAAATATGAATTTTTTTGTTTTTACAGACAAATGGCAATGTGCAACATGTTAATTCAAATGAGAAGAAAAAGAAGAATTTTTCATTTTCCAAACGTTTCCCCTTCATGAAGAGTAAAGACCACGCAGTGGGGGAGGACATAAGCGCTGACGAGCGTAAGTAACTCAGGGTACCTGTACTAAGTGCATGCCAGGTGTTCGTTTCTGAACATCGCCAGAATTGAATTCAAATTTGTTCTTATTGTATTCCAAGATAGATTCAAACTTTATAGAAGTCCTTTAGATGAAAAGTACATGTGCATTCGTATTTATATAGTGATTATCGACAGATATCTTGAAATGACAGTAATTTAGATTCTCTTGTGGTTTTGTCTTTTTGTAGCTGAAGGTAAATTTTTGTATTAGCCAGTGTCTTGCTTTGCTCTGTTCACTCTGCTTTTGTCTCTGACTTATAATGTAGACCAAAACATGTAAGATGTACATTGTGTAACTTATTCAGTGTACACATTGTGTAACTTATTCAGTGTACACATTGTGTAACTTATTCAGTGTACACATTGTGTAACTTATTCAGTGTACACATTGTGTAACTTATTCAGTGTACACATTGTGTAACTTATTCAGTGTACACATTGTGTAACTTATTCAATTTACACATTGTGTAACTTATTCAGTGTACACATTGTGTAACTTATTCAATTTACACATTGTGTAACTTATTCAGTGTACACATTGTGTAACTTATTCAGTGTACACATTGTGTAACTTATTCAATTTACACATTGTTTAACTTATTCAGTGTACATTTCACGTGATTAACCGATGTTGTTAGTATTGTGGTATTGTCAGATGCTTATGTAACAAGTTGCCTATTTGACATTCTGTTTAATAATCTAGCCTGACTGCTTCAGTAGATTTTATTTTTGTGTCAAAAAACAAAGATCGAACATATTTATCATGGAAAATTTGAAAGAGGGGTGACTAACACTATATCTCTGTATGTGTTATATAATGGAACAATAAAGGTTAAATTTATCACTTTGTTTGAATGGAAGGTTACTATTCTAGGAAATGCTTCTCTTACACGGCTATCATATTTTTGAGACTTGCACTTCTTCTGCAATAAAAACTCTCAGATTTAGATAAAAGTGTAGTAATGCAGCATTTTACAGAGAATAATCTTTCAAATCCATCTTCTTTTTAAATCAAAATGTACACTTATTCATATATATGCCAGAAGTTCATTGCCCATTGTTCAAATCGCTGGTAAAGAAAGAAAAGAAAATTAACCAATTAAGTGTGTTTTTTTAATCGTGTTTATAAGACTTTCCCTGTTGCATATTTAAATATCTTGTATATTTCCTGTGAATATTAAAGATCTTTGTATTGATTAACATAATTTTCTCTGACATGATTTCCTTTTGTTTTGCATTTGATTTGATAATTGTAAAAGTAAGTCTGAAATAATAATGTGGTTTTATTTAATACTGCCTAGCAACATTATGTTGCCTGGTAACCTGCATGCTAATGTTGTTGATTGGTTGTGTGATTGTGCATGGTGTGTTGACCCCAGTTTGATTTTGTTGTTAGGTGGTGCTGACAGTGAGGCAAGCTATCGTAAGTACAGTAATTGTCTATTAAACTCAGTCAGTGTACAGATTCATACCAATAGAATCGTCATCTGGTGTACAACTCAATTTCAACAGAGTTTAACTCTGAAACACATTGCAAATTTCTATTTTAGCATACTTCATCACCATTACATTTTGTAGATTATTTTCACGTGTTTGAAAATGTTCTGAATTTCTTCTGTAGGTGGAGATGAACCTATTCTCTCGTATGAGGCTGTAGTGCAGCAGGAATGTAAGTCAGACATGATGGAACACTGATACTTTTTAAAATCTGTATTTTGAAAAGGCTCTCCTTCAGATTCAGGTGGCACATTGGGTAAAAATGCCTACCAATTTTTTTTTTCTTCCAAGGTTTTTTAGGAAGGTTAATTAGATTTTATCAAAAACAAACAAAAACGCACAAACAAATCCTATTATGTGTGCACCGTCCTAAATCCATTATAATTTTGGTGGGAGTGGAAAAATTAGAAGTGCCACCCAATGGCTGATGTTTCCATGGACATTATTTATGTGTTACGTTGTATTGCATGTCATATGATTTTTGTTTGCAGTAAAATATACTAGACCAGTCATCATTCTGGGTCCACTGAAAGACAGGATTAATGATGATCTCATCTCAGAATTTCCTGACAAATTCGGAAGTTGTGTCCCTCGTAAGTTTCCCTTTTCTGGCTGTTGTTGGGTGTGACTCTTGGTACAGTCTTGATCACGCCATTTCTTCTTTTCATATGAGCATTTACCTGTTTCATATCAGCATGTTGTATTGTACTGCACAAGGGAATTGACTTGACCTGGATTTTTGTTGTAGATACAACACGACAGAGGCGTGACTATGAGGTGGACGCAAGAGATTATCATTTTGTGGAGTCACGGGAACAAATGGAGCGCGACATCCAGAATCATCTGTTCATTGAAGCAGGACAGTACAATGAGAACCTCTATGGAACCAGTGTGGCATCAGTTAAAGAGGTGGCAGAGAAGGTCAGATACACTTTTTATTGTTGTTGCACAGTTTAAAGTTCCCTAATCATAGGATCAGAATGGACAAAAATAGATTTACCAGCAGTAAAAATTGTATTTCATCACTTAGCAGCAGTAAACTTAGGGAATGCGATTGTTTGGTGAATAAAGTATCACATGCCTTGTGTTACAACGTGCAGCAAATGTTTAGTATTCCATATACTACCAACAAGGGCAACGAAGTAAAACTGTTGAAGGAGTGCTGTCGATTTCACTCCTGCGCTCTTTTTTTTTTTCTTTTTTTTTTTTTTTTCTTTTTTTTTATATAGAAAGGTTTAACCAATTTCAATTAAATTTTGCTGTAGGAAATGTCTATAACAGTTTTCATTATAAAGTGAGTGCAAGGACATTAAAGAGCCACACATAATTATGGAAATCAGCTTGGTACAGTAGAACACACTTATAGGGAAGTGCTGGGGATGATAAATGTGGCTAGTTGATTGTATGTTTTACACATTCCGTCAAAAATTATTCACCCATATTGAGACATCACCAGCTGTAGGTGAAGTACCACAAATTTAGACCTATACTTAGCACTTGGGGCCGTAGCAGCGAGGGTTCTTTAATGTGCCAACATCTGCAGCAACACAGGACCTCTGTTTTAAAGGTCATATCCAAAAGACCTGTGATTCTCACTTCTAAATGCCGAGCATTTGGCGAAGGAGCAATCACTACCTATTTTAACAACTTAAGTTTGACCATGGCACAAGCGAGATTCGTACTTGTGACCTCATGGTTATGAAGCGAATGCTTGACCACTAAACTACATGACCTGTGGATGATGAATGCCATTTGTTATATCCAATAGTTCATGATGTTTTAAAACTGCAGAGAATGAAATTCACTTCGCTGTAAGCATGAATTCATTATTAAGCGTGATCGTTGTACAAAAGAGATGTTGGAATACACCGGTTTCGAGATAAGAGCTCTTCTGTCTAGGAGGTGCATTTAATGGTACTTTGAATGTGTAAGTGGGACAGAGTGGACCTACAGTCAGTTAGGAAGACAATAAAATGTATTAAAAGTACATTTGTTTAAAATATGTAAATTTAGGAAATGAGATACTGTGTTGAAAGAAATGTTTTACTAAAGTGGAAACATATAAACAATGTCATATTTGAAAGTAATGTCCTAGATATGATGCATACGAGCAATAAGATAACGTGATATAATAAGAATTTCATGTATCTAATTACTCCCTGATTTAATACTTATCACTTATTCAGTTTGTATGTCAATCGAATTCGGGTTATGAAACTGTGTATGAGGAACTTCCTGAGCACATTCATTTATTGTTTTACAAAGTTTTCACACCTTGCAGTGTACGAAAGTTCTTTAAAGGGAAATAATTCTGACACATCTCAAAACTAGTGTATTTGACGATTCCTTAAGATTAAGAATGGAGGAAAAATAGTTTTTGAATTATTAAAAGAAAATTTGTGGACTTTCAGGGAAAGCACTGCATACTTGATGTGAGTGGGAATGCCATAAAGAGGTTACAGGTGGCTGGATTATATCCTGTGGCCATTCTTATCAAACCGAAGTCCGTAGAATCCATAATGTAGGTGTTTTTCAGTATTATACATATATTATAAATATTGTATTGTATTATACATATATATTATAAATATTGTATTGTATTATACATATATTATAAATATTGTATGATACATATATTATAAATATTGCATTGTATTATACATTTGAATTGTTTTGCAACAATCCATACATCAAAGCAGATTAATTTCCTTTAGCAGTAATTAAGGGTCTTTTTAATTATTTTGCAATATGAAAATAGTTGAATACATATTTACAAAATATTTTGAAAGTAAACTGAGGAGATCTCCGTATGTTCGACAAGAGGAGCAGTATTGGTATGACAGGTTTTATTTGAAATATATTGGGCTTTGATCCCTTGTGTGGAGTTGGCTCTATTTTGTGGTTTACAATATTGTGTCCTGCATCAAGAGTTGCATGAACATAACTGAATTTAAAGTCTCTCTTGGACAAGGTATATTTGGGAATGGGTATTTACATTTTATTTATAATAAACAATGTTATGCCTGCAAGTTGAGAATCTCTCTCTCTCTCTCTCTTTCTTTCTCTCTCTCATCACATTTTTGGTGTATGTTTATAATTAGATGATTAAATTTGATCTTTGTTTTGTAGGGATATGAATAAGAGAATAACAGAGGAACAAGCAAGATTGACATATGAAAGAACCATGAAACTGGAGCAAGAATTCGGAGAATACTTCACAGGTTTGTACAGTTAAACACTCTCGTAGGAAAGTGCTGGGGATGAACAATTTTGATTCATTATAAAAGTAATTCATTATATCCAGTAAGTTCGTAATGTTTTAAAACCAAAGGGAATGAAAATTATGAAGTTGTAGGTGTGGATTCATTATAAGCGTGTTAGCTGTAATTGTGTGTTTAGCTTACCTGAGCTGAAAGCTCAAAGAAGCTATTCTAATCACTTTTTGTCTGGCATCCGTCCACCCATGAACTTTTTAACATTTTCGACTTCTTCTCCAGAACCATTGGGACAATTTCAATCAAACTTGGTACAAATCATCCTGGGGTTAAGGAAATTCAAGTTTGTTTAAAGGAAGAGACATGCTCCTTTCAAAGGGGAGATAATCAATAAAATGCAAAAATAATTGCTTTCATCCTGTCTGTCTGAAATTATAACCTTGATCATAACTTATGGATGATGCGTGAAAGGGCTCTCATTTCATATGTGCATTTATTTTGACAAGATCTTTGTTTTGATACCAGAGTTTTCACCTTTTGATAATGACCTTAGAGTTTGATGCCTACTCTTGATAAAACCTAACCAAGACAATATTAGGTATAATAATCTCAATGGGTCTCGGGACAGGCCCTCACCACAGTTAGAATGCCTCCCATATATTCGTAATGTAGCAGAAAATTGCAGAATCACTCTGAAATAATTTTAAAATCGCTAAAGAATAAACACATAAATTTAAAGTGAAAATTAGATACAACTAACCTCATGTCCTTAACACGGTAAAAAATTGTAAAATGATATTGTAAACTGCACAATGACAGTTTTCTCGATTCAAATTGACTGCCATTTACTGGAAACTGTCATTAGAACACCTTAACACCCTTTTATTTTCGAAAACAAATGCATAGTACCAAATTTGCCATGTAGAACTGCCGACTACCATACATGGAAAACAGTGAAACGTACCATTCACAAAGAGCTTGAAGACAAAAGGAGTATGATGTGCAGTGGACACAGAATTACCCAGTAGAATTGAAAGATGAACAGGCAAAAATTATCTCTTGAATGCAAGAGGGAAAAGATGTTTTTCCAGTGCGATCGGGTTAATTTTCTTCATTCAGGCCCAATGAAAGCAATTTTCATCAAAAGAAGAATATTAAGCCTTCATATTAATTTAACTTGACGTTACAATATTTATTTCACTTATTTATAGCATTGATTAGAAACGAAGAGTTCAATTTCCTGCAAAATAATTGCGTAGTAAAGATCATTAGTAACATTTTCCCTAAAAGGTCATATCTCCATGTTTGAGACCTCTCGATAAAAAGGTTTTTGCTTAAGCAATGACAAGTAAAATGGAAGCTGTAAATAGCAATATTCAAACTCGTAGGTTTTGCTTCTCCCTCGGTGCTAATTAGAATGGAATTAATGGGGAGTCAGTTGTGAAAGTCACTTTATTGGTTGTATATTAATGATATGTGACATTATTTTACTGAAACATGTATTAAGTACAATTTATATATTGGGTATATGGGATGCATTCTATTATTAAACTGGGTCTGCAGAACATCCTTGTGACAAGACCTTTCTTTTGTACTAAAGTTTGAGACCTTGTCCTTTGAGTTTGACCTACTTTAAAAAGAATTTAATGTAGACTATACCTCCTGACCTATTTAAGGTAGAGCTTTTATATTTTGTATGTTGATTCCTTCTGGCAAGACCTTACATTTCATACCATGATCTTTGACCTTGTGACCTTGACATTGAAGTTTGGTCCAAATTTCCAAACTTTAACCTTACTCATAACTTTTAAATGGGGAGTGATGCATCTGGTTTCATGTATGCATTCCTTGACAAAACCTTTCTTTTGATACTAAAGATTTTGACCTGCTTTTAGGGCAAGCTAACATAGGCACTAACTGTTTTAAGTTAGGGCTTTCATATTTTGTATATAAATTCTTTATGGCAAGACCTTACATTTCATGCCATGATTGTTGACCTTTTGACTTTGTATCACGCTTATGTTGTGACCTGTGGGGCTGGGTTGGGTCCACAGTATATGGTTAAAAGTTTTCTTGGGAGTAAACTTTTTTTTTTTAAATCTTTAAAATACAATGCTTGAACAACAGCAGGGTCAAGGTGACTCATTGAGCAATGTGGCCCATGGGCCTCTTGTTATTGCATACAGGGGTTTTGTCAAGGTTCTTTTTACTACCAGTAAAGGGTACCATTCTCCTTTTGACAAAAATATTGATAAATGTATCTCCCCTTTCACTGGTAAAAAAAAAAAAAACTCCTTTCAATTTTAGAAAACTCTTAAATTGGAGAAATTTTCTGCATAAGATTGTATATGGATTTCAAGAAAAATACAATTTATATAACTAATTTTTTAAAACTTAAACGTTGCAAATAACTTTTGAACATTGAGTGCTAGAGCTTTTATATTTCACTTGAGTATTCCTTGTGACTAGACCTTTTCATGGGTACCAACATTTTTTACCGTGACCTTGACCTTGGAGTTTGATCTACCTTTTAAAAACTTTAACCTTGCTGATAACTTTTAAACAGTAAGTGCTAGAGCTTTGATATTTCACATGGGTATTTCTTGTGACAAAACCTTTCCGTAGGTACCAAAATGTTTGACCCTGTGACATTCACTTTGGAGTTTGACCTACTTTGAAAAAAATTGACATTGGTTATAACTTCTAAATGGTAAATTTATGTTAGAGCTTTCATATTTCACATGAGCATTTCTTGTGACTTGATCTTTCTACTGGTACCAAGATATTTGTCCTTGTGACCTTGGCCATCTTTGGAATTGGCCATTATTGAGGGCATTTGGCATTTGTGTTTCACAAACACGTTTTGTTTGATTTCTTAAATGATAATTGTTATATTCATTATTTTGACAAGTAATTGAAGGACGGACTACTTCTTATTTCAGCTGTTGTGCAAGGTGATACTGCGAATGAGATCTATGCAAAAGTAAAGGAGGTGATCCGTGACCAGTCCGGCCCGACTATTTGGGTCCCAGCCAAGGAGAAGTTATGAGCTGGCCGACAGGCTGGCGGTTACTGTTGCAGATCAACCCTTGCTCACTGATTGACAAACTGCCAATAAACTGTGACATTCTTACCAAATTGTGTGATGCAGGACTTGGGGATAAAATCTACAAACCTGGGCGGGCAATAGTTTTATTTATTTGAGTTATGTTTCTCTCGGTTTTTTTTACTGTGAGTGTATCATTCTTCATTCTCAAACATGTATGTGACAGTATGAATCTTTCGCTCATGTCTAGATTAGAATTTCCTCTGGTTTGATTGATTTTCAAGAAAAGTCTATTCATGTCTTTTGTGATTTTGATATTCACACACACCCCAAAAAATCAAAATGTATAGGGTTGAACAAACACTGTATTGTAGTAAAAATGAAAGTAATGATTTGGAATAATAATCAGGTATTTAAAGAAAAGTTTACTCAAGTATCTGATCAACCAGGATAATAACAAAGTATTGATAATCAAGTGTTGCCAATTGTGATAAAATTGTACATATAAATGGAAAGGATAATATAGAAGAATATCGCAGGAGAATTTTAGTAGTGTAATATATACATGTAATTTAAATTTTTTTATGGTGAAAATATTCATGCTCATTATGTTGATTGATAGAATATTTTAATTATTCCATTTTATACCGTTTACATTGTACAACAACAGGTTATAATGCTGCCAATGTAGTCTTTAATTGCTTCCAGTGTATTTAGTTGTGCAATTTTAAATATGCTCTCTGCAATTGAATGGATAAAGTTGACTATACTAACATTCCTTAAGTATTCCAATGCAATTTTGATTGTACAGTGATCTGTTTTTAATAAGAAGGGTTTGACAGACTTGTTATTTTGAAATATTTTAAAGCATTGTTGTATCCATTGTTGGAAAAAAATCAAAGTGCTGAAGTTTTTAAAAAAAAATTGTTTTGTTTTTTGTATTATTGTTCATTAGGAGCCAAGCTTTAAACTCTTTCTAACAAATTTTTTGAATGTTTGCATATCTTGGGCATTTAATGTCGTGAGATTAGACAGCTCCGGGTTTCTGTTCCTTCATTTGCCTACCTCGTCCAGCCCCAGTCTACCAACTGATATTTGTTAGCAACAGTCAAAGATCATTTGTTTTGAACATTTACAATCAAAAACAGAAGTCCCACTATCTCAACATTTGTGTCTTAATTACAAAATCCGAAGGAAATTTCACAGTGTTGTACAAAATTGTTCCCCTTGGTGTACTAGTCATGAGGGTATCTAGTGATTTTCACCGGACAGCTGAAGCCATCTTGTTAGGAGAGAGGGTGGCAGCTGAAATGAAATTTTTTATAGGTAGACTAGGACCTGATTCATATCCACTCATGGTGTACTACATTTTCAGAGGAGTGTCTGGGCGGATATTTTCTTGCCATTTAGGGTCTATCTCTGTTGTGATGTCATTCATTTTTCATGGTGAGATAGAGGAATTTCTACAAGTGTTTGTAAAGATGTCCAGAGTCAGCCATTGTCCATTCATTCAGACACTGCTGTTTGTCATTTTCTATATCACATTTTTGTGCATTCAGAATCACTGATATTGTTCATGGATTCATTATCTGCCATTTGAATCACTTTTAGGTGTAGATTTGTTTTTGTAAATTTTTTCAGTATGAATTACCATATCTAAATAACCCACATTATTGTCTTCAGTGAAGTCAGCAAATCTACAATGTTTTATGGTAAATGTAGATCATTATAAGTGTACTGATGTAGCAGGAAATTGAAGATTTGAATATACAAATTAAATTAGATGGATAGAAAAAAGCGTATAAGGTACATGTATTTGGAATACAGCAAGTTCCAGAAATTGTTACCTTTTTAGTAGTTGGCTAAGTAATTTCAGTATTCAGCGTACATGGAAATTTTAAATGGAAGGTTAAAGCTATAATTCCTTTATCCTATTTGCTCCACAGGAAACGCCCAAATAAGGGCATATTTGAGATGCTACACACATTTGAACTCTGTGGTTCAGTCACAACACTTCTGGACAGAGACATTTGTCAAACATGGGAATTTCCTTACCCAGCCCCTCCCCCTTTACCTTTTTTTTTATTTGATGGTGTAAAGTCACCTCAGACTTCGTTCATGTAAACATCTTTACTGTTCTGAGACTTAACTAGTGTAAGCGTAATTTCTATATGCAGTAAGTTAGGTATGTGATACAATTCTCCAAATTACTGTTATGTCATTTAATGAGTTACAAGTGCTGAATGATTCTCCGACTTTTTCAATGTTTGAAATAAAGTCTTGTCTGCTTTCCATTGTGCATGTATATAATAAGAAATGCTTCTCATTGGATAAGCTGACTTAATTCAGGAGTCATTTACCAAGGAAAATAGTATATCATTAATATAAATTAAATAATTGTTTAAATCTCTTGTTTTTGTCATTCTTTCTTGGCATGTGAGAGGAGAACTAAGGTCAGTGGTAACCGTTTTATTACCTTGGCAGAACCAGATTGAAAGCAACAACTCCTAGTGTCTGGTCATGTTTGTGACATAAATGAATACATGCAGTTCTAGAAATGTGCGATCCGCATTCATTTTATTATAGCAGACCAAGCTTCACTTGTAATTAATTGACTAATTATATGTTGGGACTTGTTTTTAACAGAAATTTATAAAATGTAGATCAATAATTTATATCAAAAACGCTATGCATGGTCATATTTTTATAGAGGGGATCACTTTTTGTGTGGTCTAAGTAAGTTCGGACTTAAATATTACGGAGGCTGGATTTGCATAATTTACGTAAAGGGTATTGTGTTCCGGCTGAAACCCGAAAATGGTAATTTTGGTTCCGGATTTTATTGTAATTTTGGTTTCGGCCTTGGCTTCAATCTGTTAACTTTATCATTCTTGGGGATTAGTCATCTTAAAATTGGTTAGTGGCGGATTTAAGGGGGGGGGGGGCGCAGCCGGCGCGCGCCCCCACTAAAATTATCAAATTTAAGAAATCGTGGCATCTTGTTTAGAAAAATGTAAAGGATAAAAGAAGCAATAATTTCTTCCGCTTTCGGAGAAATAAATGACCAAATACTTTGATTTATCAAATTACATTTATTGGGAGAACTGAAGTTTTTTTTTCCTCAAAAACCCTTAAAATTTGCGTCATTTTATTAATTTCATCTTATCAAAAAATTATAATAAATAGTAAAAAAGGACTACATATGAGATATTTCAAGCACCATAAAATCCAGGAGCTTCCAGGGACTCGCCCCATGAGCCACCAACAAAGGCTTCGCCCTGGACCCATTAGAGGCCTCAAGACGGCCCCATAGCCCCTGCCTAAAAAATTGCGCCCCCTCTAACTGCGATTCCTGGATCCGCCCCTGTTGGTATCCATTTGTATAATATATTGGTGGGATTTTATTTGTTAAACTGGTCAGTCTGATTAAAATCGAACCTTCAATCTCGCTTCCCCCAACGAGGGGACATAGAAAAAAAGGGGAGTGGGGTGATATTGAAGGTCTTGTTTTAATCAGACTGTTAAACTGCCGTACGCAGAATGCTACGGTTGACCTTTGATAATCCGGTGTGACACTTCGTTTGCTTGTATTTGGTGTGCCGGTTTTAGAAAACCAGCGAGTTGTCGCCGCTTTGTGAACAAGAATATCAGTAAAACGGTTGAAATAAAGATTTATTTATTTTTTACTAGTCTAAGGTATATGTTCTGGGTGACGTTGACCTTTTCAAAATGACCTTGGTCCAAAAGTTCCTGTCTCGGGGAATATTTGTGATCAATATCTGATGAACGGTTTAGGAGATGGGAACTTTTATACAAAAAAAAAATGTTGAAATGAGGAACCTATATATGTTCTGAGTGACCTCTCCAAGACCTGGGTCCAAAAGTCCTCGTCTCAAGGAACATGCAAAATGTTCAATAACGTCAAAAGATAACGATACATAAAAAGTGCGAATGATCGGATTTAGTGCTTAAACAGAATCCATGTTTATTTTGTATGTGTCTATCATATATTCATTCTTTCATGGAATATGGTACAAACGGTGTGTATATATTCCGGCATTTCATTTTGATTTCTATAACATCAAAATGGTGTATTAAAGTAAACTACTGACAACTATACACACTTCAGAATTATATCGCACAAGTTTTGATGTTCTGTGATTTCTTCTAAATATGCCACGGAGTTCAGGTAGAATACACATTTCTGAATGTTCTGATTATAATTACCTGTGTGTCGGCAGCTAGTCACCTAGATGTATCCCGGTGTCACACTTATTCCATGATTAGGACAGTATGTGGGAATCTTGTTTTACTTCAAATTACGGTGTGTGTGTGTGTGTGTGACTACATGTTTGGTAGGTTGAGAGTCGTATATCACAACCACCAAAGTAAGCACGTTTCACCCCCTGTTTACAAAAACATCTCAGTACGAATTTTTTAATACCCGGTTGTCGACAGTTTTTTGCTTTTGTAAACACAGAACCTGCTCTAATGATATTAGTCTTTAGTGCATAACCAAATGAAAGAAACAAAATCCCATATACTGATTGATTGTATATTGTTTAACGTCCCTCTCGAGAATATCTCGCTTACATGGAGACGTCGCCATTACCGATGAAGGGCTGCAAAATTTAAGCCTGTGATCGGCGCTTACGGCCTTTGAGTAGGGAGGGATCTTTATCGTGCCTCACCTGCTGTGACACGGGACCTCAGTTTTTGCGGTCTCATAAGTATGCATTTAGATTTTATACAATATCAGCAAACTTACACATAAATACTATATACTAAGTTTTGCCCCACGCTAATACCGAAACCCCTACACCATAGTCGCCTCTTACTACAAGCAAGGGGTACTGAGGATCTATTCTAACCCGGATTCCCACTTGATTAAAATCCCATATAAGGAATGTTAGTAATTTACATTTAATATTTCTAAAGTTTTAAAAGATTTAAAAGTGTGTGCCCGGAACCAAAATGATGGCTGGAACTTAAATTATAATCTGCAAATAACGTGCCATTGGCTGGGTGTAGTATGTTGTATACGTGCCATTGGCTGGGTGTTGTATACGTGCCATTGGCTGGGTGTAGTATGTTGTATACGTGCCATTGGCTGGGTGTAGTATGTTGTATACGTGCCATTGGCTGGGTGTAGTATGTTGTATACGTGCCATTGGCTGGGTGTAGTATGTTGTATACGTGCCATTGGCTGGGTGTAGTATGTTGTATACGTGCCATTGGCTGGGTGTTGTATACGTGCCATTGGCTGGGTGTGGTATGTTGTATATACGTGTCATTGACTGGGTGTAGTATGTTGTATACTTGTCATTGGCTGGGTGTAGTATGTTGTATACGTGCCATTGGCTGGGTGTTGTATACGTGCCATTGGCTGGGTGTAGTATGTTATATACGTGTCATTGGCTGGGTGTGGTATGTTGTATATACGTGTCATTGGCTGGGTGTAGTATGTTGTATACGCGGCCTATTCAGTATTACACTGTTCGGTCTCGTTCCAAATTCATGATAATCTTTTTTTTTGGGGGGGGGGGGGGGGGGTCATAAGTTGTTAATTAAGTTAGAATTTTAGGTGACCTGTTACAGTTGGTCTGCGCCCGGCGTCGTTCGTCGTCCGTTAACAACTTCTTCCCAGAAACTACTGGACCAATCTTGACCAAATTTGGTATGTAGCATCTGTAGGTGAAGGAGACCGGAAATTGTAAATTTCATGACCTCCCATCTCAAGGGGCCTTAATTTTATGGTAAAAACTGTAAAATTTATATATTTCTTTTAAAATCTTCTTTGCTCCTGGGCATCTAGCAGAGAAAGTGAGTATCCTGTATAGTAATGATGAGCAAGGAAGCCTTTAGCAAAATTGTAAATTTCACGGTTCCCGGGGTAGAGGCTCTGACCCCAGGGTGGGGCCAAACTTACTATATAGTGTTTATGTGTGAATCCCTTAAATGACACCCTCTTTAGTGTTATTGATACTAAATTTAAACTAAATGTATATTTAGAAAGAACAGGTAGTCTTTTATCAAAATTGTAAATTTTATTATCCATGGTGTAGGGGTTTCGGTATTAGCGTGGGGCCAAACTTAGTATATAGTATTTATGTGTAAGTTTGCTGATATTGTATAAAATCTAAATGCTACTTATGAATAGCAGAAAAGGATGTACAAAAAATGGTGTATTTCCCAACCCAGGGTTGGATCCAGATTAGTCACATCTTTTTATATCAATACACCTATTATATTATGTAGTGCCTCACATCAATGTATGCGAGGACAGTTAAGTTTTAAGAAGATATCATGATTCATACTGTTGTTGAACATTAGAATTTAGCTTAGATATTCAGAACAGGGTATTTTATCTATATTTCATAGCCCTTGGGAGTGGCGATACGTTTGCACTAGTACTCAGGTGATCGATAAGGCCTGTGGGCCTCTTGTTGGTTGTAGATTTTCCCTTAAATTTTAAATATACAATTAAATTATGTTCACCAAAAGGTGGGCAATTTCTTCCGCCCGAGAGTTGGACTGATCCACCTACACGAAGTATTGGGCCATTCGAATCGCGACACAACCCTGTCAAAATAATCACTGCGTACAACTTCGGGAACGTTGCTTCCGCAACCAATATATAGAAAGTCTATTCCGCATGTTGACACGACAAGTGTAATCGGTCAATAAGGGATTGCTTACTCCTGGGCACTTGATCCCACCTCTGGTGTGTCCAGGGGTCCGTGTTTGCCCTACTCTTGACTTTGTATAGGACTTATGAGATTGATCGCAGTTCGTTATCTTCACCTTTTTTTTTTTTTTTTTATTCCCAACTAAATTGGTATAAAATGTTACAAGCGTTCTGTAGAGTATTTATAACAAAATTACAATTGTCATTTCTATTAATAGTGGTGTTAGAATACATGTACATATAATACCGTATAGCGGTATTTTTTTTTTTTTTTTTTTTTTTTTTTGACGGGTGATGAATTTGGTTAATTTTAGCGGCTAGATAGCTTTCCGCCAAATTTTACTCGCCAAACATGCACCTAATTGCAACTTCGATATTTGCAAGAGAGATAACTCTTCCTTGTCCGCCAAAATTTATTCCGCTAAAATTACTAGCATACCATTGAGCCAGCAAATGACCAAATTTAAGACCGCGGCGGAAAAAAACCTCTATATGGTAGATGAATATTCTGATACAAGCTACGGTATTTGAATATCCAAATCTTGACTTGACTTCGCGGACGAAGATTTTACAAAGGGGGCTGTCCACGCCTATTGCAGGCGCGCTGATGGCTGACAAGACCGATACGGGACAGGTTCAGCCGCAGTGGCTGCAGTCATAGATCTGGACTGGTCCTGATGTAGCTATTGAGTCTGTTCTATTCTTCCTCCTGTGGCATTTCTCTCTCAGGATCTTACTGCGTGAGTCCTCGGCAGCAAAAATAGACCACTTGTAGTGGTCAATATTGCAGGTACCAAGGGACTTCATCAAGGAGTCTTTATAACGTTTCGTCGGTGCTCCTCTGTAGCGGTGGTCAGTGGAGAGTTCGTCGTACAGGACTATCATTGACAGGCGGTGGTCCTCCATTCTGGAGACGTGCCCTATCCAACGTAGCTGCGGCTTCAGCAACATGGCCTCGATGCTGGTGATCTCCGCATGTTCGATAACCTCGACATTGGTCACATAGTCGTTCAAGGAGATTTTGAGGATGGTGCGGGGACAGTATTATTCTCAAAACCTTCCTGATGGGAGCGCTGTCCCCACACCATCCTCAAAATCTCGCCGATGGAAGCGCTCCGGTAATCGTAGATGATGGCGATAGGTGACCCACGACTCAGAGCCGTACAGGAGTGTGGTGAGTATTACGGCTTTGTAGACGCTAATCCCGGTGTTCTCCTCCAGGTGCTTCTTGATCTAGACTCGTTTGTATGGCCTGCTGAAGACGCTGTTTGCTTTTGCCAGTCTGTTGTCAATTTCCCTGTCGATCTTGGCGTCTGATGTGATAGTACGGGTACGTGAAATGACGAACTGTCTTCAGCTCAGTCTCGCCAATGAAGATGTGCGGAGAACAGTACTCTTCTCGGGGGCAGGCTGGTGGAGGACTTCCCTTTTTCCGACTAATCTCAAGTCCGAAGAGCTGGGCGGCCTCTGCAAAGCGAGATGTTAGGCACTTCAGGGTTCTTTCGGAATGGGCAACGAGGGCAGCGTCGTCGGCAAATAGGAGGTCTCTTAGCATCTGTTCGACAGTCTTTGTGTGGGCCTACAGTCTTCTGAGGTTGAACAGACTGCCATCAAGGTGGTAGTGGATGTAAACTGCGTCATCGTCGTTGTTGAAGTTTTTTGTGACTTGCTTAAGCATCATACTAAAGAAAATGCTGAACAAAGTCGGTGCCAGGACACATCCCCTTTTCACGCCGTTGATGATGGGGAAGGGTTCAGATAGGTCATTGTACAGTCTGACCGGGCCACACTGGTCTTCATGCAGTTGGGTTACCATGCAAAGAAATTGTGGGGGGGGTGGGGTGGGGTGGGGGGGGGGACTGCCGAAGTGTTCCATGATCAGCCATAGTCCCTTTCTGCTCACCGTATCGAACGCTTTGGTCAGATCAACAAACGTTACATATAGTCCTTTGTTTTGTCCCTGGCATCTTTCTTGAAGCTGCCTGGGGACATAGACCATGTCTGTTGTGCCCCTCTTTGCCCTGAAACCACATTGGGTTTCTGGCAGGTGGTCTTCTGCGATGGTAGGTATCAACCTGTTCGGTAGTTGGAGTAATCTGACTTTTCATCCTTATTTTTGTACAAGGTTACGATGATTGCGTCACGGAGGTCTCTTGGAAGTTTGAACCATTTATCCAAATAGTATAGTCGTAAATGGCCAGTTTTGTCTGAGTTCATAAACTGATACAATATGTGTATGTATATTTAGTTTACATGTGTCTTAGCTCAAATGAGCTGAAAGTTCAAGTGAGCTTTTCTGATTAGTCTGTCTGTTCGTCTGAGTAGACGCTTCCCATGACTGTCACACTAATGTAGTCATTCTGAGTAGAGACTTCCCATGACTGTCACACTAATGTAGTCATTCTAAGTAGACGCTTCCCATGACTGTTATACTAAGGTAGTCATTCTGAGTAGAGACTTCCCATGACTAATACGAGTCTATACCAGTAGAGCTACAGCCCCCAGAGACTAAATCGGGGGGGGGGGGGGGGGGGGGGGGGGGGGGGGGACAGGAGTCGGACCAGAGTAGGATTTCAACCCGGGACCTCTGATTCTGTAGGCAGATGCTTTATTAGTTCAAATACCTAGTCATCAATGTTCAAAACGGCCAGATTGCTCTCTCTCTCTCTCTCTCTCTCTCTCTCCACTGACGGACCAGGCTGGGAATCGGATACCTGGTCTCTGATTTTCTAGGCAGGTGCTATACACTCGAGTTATCTGGCCTCTGGAGTTCGAGCTGATCTGACCGTTATACACACATTTAATCATGAGTATTTCACCTGTGTGTACGTTACATGATTTGTAGTAGTGTTAATTCATGTCAATAATTGATTTATTTCCAGTGTGAATAAAATATGCAAGTTGCAAAACATGAACTTTTATTGGATTCCATAATCAGTGGCGGATTTCAGGGGGGTTGGGGGAGTTGGCGCAGCCGGCGCCCTCCCCCCTAAAATTTTCTTCAAATCTAAGGTAAATCGTGGTATCTTGTTTAGTAAATTGTACTAAACAATAAAAGAAGCAATAATTTCTTCCACTCCCGAAGAAATAAATGACAAAATGTTTTGATTTTTTGAATTACATTATTGGGAGAACTTAATTTTTTCCCCAAACCCCTTAAAATTTGCGTCATTTTATTAATTTCACTTTATTAAAAATGATAGAAAATAGTACAAATGACAAAATGGAGACATATTTCAAGCCCTGTAAAATCCAGGAGCTTCCGGGGGCCCCCACCAGGCTGTCCCCAGACCCCCTGCCTCATAAAGTGGCACCCCCTTTATCGCAATTCCTGGATCCGCCCCTGATAATGGTCTTCCGTTTCGTATGATTAAACCATGCATGCAGTTGTTGTTCATGGTCTGTTGATTTCATTTTGGTTGGCTGGGCTTGGTGTCAAAGGTTATATGTCATGGTTTTTTAAGTTATGATAGGTTTTTAGATACTCAGTTGTATTCACCAGCACAGTGTCCAAGGGTGGTTTTCTTTGCATATCTTTTCACAACTTTTATCCGACTTCAGGTAAGAAACTGAATCTTAACATATCAAATAGTGTGAATGTGTTAATGAATAAAAGGAGTGAAATGACGTATCTTATTTCATATTTAACAAAGGAGTAAAATAGAATGAATATTTTATACAGGTTCCTTGACAATCAGTAATCTTAATATTGATATTATGGCTCTGGTACCATATATCTGGTAAGATCTGTGTTCTGTATGTATTTTTGTGATGTCTAGTGTATTTATCATATGATTTATTTTGTGTGTGTATGTGTTGAATGTGCACTTTATCATATATACAAATGTAGTTTGCATAAATGATAAGATTTGTCATATCTAAGAGCATTATGGAACTGATACGGTCCATCTCCCCTTCCAACGTTTACAATTTGCACGTGCTCCTTCTTTGTATATACTTTCTCAGACACCGGCTTCTTCAAACAATGTTTGCTGCTAACCGATGGACAGTATCAGCCAACCCGAAAGACCATATCAACGGAGAAGCGAATTTCATTTATAAGTGACAATCTTCACAGGAGCACGAGATGCTCGCCCATAAATATTATTATACAACCGTTTTTCGTTTCATTTCGCTAGATTTCGGCTCGTTTTACTTCGTTTCGTTTCGTTTGGTGTTAACTTCGTTTCACATTTTACACTGAGGTACCCGGGTGTGAAACCAATTCTCCAAGCAGCGTGCCTGCTAAACCGCGCGACCATCTAGATAAGTAAAAACAAAAAAGAGAGTTCATTGCTACTTCCGTGCTTTATATAAAATAGTTTAAATGCAACATGCATATTGTATGTGCGTGGAATAACTGTTTTCCATTTCCGCGCGACCATCTAGATAAAAAGAGTTCATTGCTACTTCCGTGCTTTATATAAAATAGTTTAAATGCAACATGCATATTGTATATGTGCGTGGAATAACTGTTTTCCATTTCCATTCTCAATGACCGTGTACCGTGGAGTACTTTGCTCACTTCAACAGTACTTCGTGATTCCTTCAAGACTCGGCTACAAAACTAATAGGCAAATTTTCAACTGTAGATATACTAGTTTTTAATGTTTTTCAAAAATTTAACTTAAGCACACCCTAACGTGACAGAAAAGTAAACCTGATCACGGAGTCCATTGACTGGTAGAAGAAGTAGAAGAAGCGTATAACAGCATGGCGAGAATTCCATCGTCATCGAAAGCAAGTTTTTTTTTTTACGTACCTAGATGGTCGAGCGGTAGATAGCGCGTTGGTTACATGCTGCAAGGAGATTTGGTTCCGCAGGTCGTGAGTTTAACCCCAGGTAGGGGCGGAAATGGGTATCCAAATAAAACACTTAGTGAAATTTCCTGTGCTTTATTCGAATTGCATCTACTTCTTCACTTAGGACAGAACTCAGTTTGGAAATGTATTCAATCTGATTAAAATCAGATCCAGATTCATTGATCCGCTCACGTAGATCGCTACTGATCCGATCACGTAGATCGCAACACTAGGATCTGGCATAGAAGGTCACGTTCGCATGACCTTTCCTT
The DNA here is from genome assembly GCF_947568905.1 of Ostrea edulis. NCBI lineage: Eukaryota > Metazoa > Mollusca > Bivalvia > Ostreida > Ostreidae > Ostrea > Ostrea edulis. The sequence goes on along the minus strand of NC_079172.1, from coordinate 4,653,488 downwards.
GGAATTAATATTCATGTGAATTATCAGCCAATCAGATTGAGCCATACAGACGATGATGACTATTCTTAAATAGGTCAATTTTTAATTTTCTATCCAAGAATTTTTTGATTGTTTCCTCTCCATCGAGATTTTTCAATGTCTGGGAAAAAAAAAAAAAAAAAAAAAAAACAAAAAACCCACAGCATACAAATATGGTTTACATAGCATGTTTTGACAAGTGTGTAGTCTCCAAACATGCAGCAATCTTGCATCTATAACGTAAATATTGACGCAGGGGATTATGGGAATCTATGTTCGCTGGCAGAATCTGACAGCGTGAATTTGATTGGCTTAACGAAAGGTCATGCAGACGTGACCCTCTATGATATTGTTTGACCATTAAAACTCACTACTTTAAATAAAGAAAGCCTGCAAATTCTTTATGGATTCCTTTTTGCAGTCAGCGTTGAAAATAATAGCAGGTCCTATGTGATGGGTCACTATTTCGTTGTCAAGGTCACATGGCTTGGTTACATTTATCAGTTTCTATAGAGTTTTGTTGAATGAACAATGATTTTGACTTTTCTGGAAACAAGTAGAAACTGTACAAAATCCCTCACAATTTAGAATTAAGTGTAATTTTACTACGGATAAAGTCTGATATTATAATTATGATCCCAGTATGTAGGCCTAGGCCTACATCTAACCGAGTATGGGAGTGGATCTAATCGGCAGACCTCTATTTCTAGAAATTACGTAAGATCCTGATTTTTATTTGCATATTTAAACCAGTGAACAGCGTTGTTTCGGAAAAATACACGTCAAAGGTTTAACCCCTATAAATAACAAGGTTTATTGCACTTCCGGTCTGAGATTGTGCCGCTACTCCCGAACCTTTTGATTGTTTGTAGGGATGTCTCACGAGAGAAAAGGTTCCAAAGGGAAGAAACCGGCATCCAAAAGAGATTTTTTCAAGCAACCAATTGATAAACATTCGGTAAGTGCGGGATAATCTGTGCCACATAGACCTTGTCTAGGACGACGTGAGATACAACACTCCTCTATGTTTTTCCTATTTTACAGCATAGGGTATTGATTTCCATTTGTACATAGGTAATGTGCTCGAGTCGATTAAATAATAATCAACCAGTCTAGTTTGGATTGGTTCTAGTGCATAATTCTGTACTACAACTATTGCATATGATAAAATGTATATTTTTCAATACTTATTAAGTAACTTAAAAAATATATGATCTACTGTATAGTTTCCAAACTCACATTGCACGTAGAGGAGAATGGGGACAGATTATTGCATAATTATGTTTTTAGTCATGAAAATTTATCAGTTGAATGATCAATATACAAAGTCTGACCAGTGGAATGTATGCCTTCATTTAATTCACCACCACGTTAGTCACTGCTTTAGATTTTTAAATGTTTAGATTTTTAAAAATAGTTTTGCTCTCAGTCATGAGAGGTTGAAAAATTCCTTATTTTAAACAACATATTGGATCTCCACCAAGATCATAGGTGTAGCTTGGGTTCGAATATTACCGAGGCAGGGGGTCTGGGGGGGCTGTGCCCCCTAGAAGCTATGTTAACAACGTAAAAGGTGGTGTTTTTTTTTTACCGAGGCAGCTGCCTCGGTTGCCTCAATGGAAGCTACGCCACTGAAGATGATTTTTAAATTGCAAGAAGTCTTGGGGGAAATGCAATTTCATCTTTTGGTACATTTACAATTGATTGACAATATAGGGAGTTTTTAGCCCTGTGAGTTCTTTTCGGATATATCTCAAAATGAACTTGATTTATTATTCCAGGGCAAACTGAATGTATAACAAATAGCTTTAGACATGAAGACTGAATTTAGGGAAATTCAAAATTTAAGGGAAGTTTTTCATGTTACTCTTTGGTAATAATCCTCCTTTGTATTTATAAAACTTGATAATTTAATAATTTCTTGAGAATGTCCCCCCCCCCCCCCCCCCCTTCAACCCAACTATCTTATGGCATTTGTTTATTTCATCCATGCAGTCTGTATATTTTACAGGTGTGTTCATTCTAGACACATTTAATTTGATTCTTGTAAATGCATTTCTCAGTGACCAAATTGTCAAATTGTATTGCATGAAATATACATTATGGTGTAAAAATAGTTTCTGTTGCCAAGGTTTTTCAAGACATGTTACTTTTGAGATATCCATAATTCCCACCAGCTTTAAACTCTGGGATCAAAACTCTGCCTTGTGCAACAAAGAGGTTTCTAGATCTATACATGTGGATATCCTGTTGTAAGGTACTAATCTGAAAGATGTTTCTTTTAGCAATCTTATTACTAAACAATTATGTAACTGTAATGAGGATATGTGCATTTTAATTACATTGTCAAGCTTTGTTGATTAAATCATGATTTATTCCTTCAGTTTGTGAACCATATACAAGATTTGTTAGACAAACTTTAGTTCCAAAACATTTAGCAATAACAACAGGGAGTTTGCAAAGTGTTTTGTTTAAAAAAGGTGTAAAATTACTATTATTGTAATCATGTGTATCTATGAAAAGTCAGGTTTTGTTGAATTTTTTTGCTTAAAGGTAAAGATCCAAAGCTTTAAGTTGCCTACACATTTGAATTGAATTCATCCACAAAGTAACTAGCATGTGAACTTGGTAGAAATGTGATTTAAACATATTTTGTGTTAAACAGGCATATCAATGATATACCATTTGCTCCAGCACGAGATCCCCAAAATGTTTTTTAAATATCAATCAACTGTCACACTATCGCTCCATCTTTAGTTAGAAAAAACAGGATCAGAGCGTATGGCATAAAGCCACATATATATGAAAAGTGGATTTAAATCCCCTCCTAAAAAAAGGCAATTTTGAATGAAATTTGACAATATAGGAATGATGATGCTGTTCATGATGACAAATATTGACATGAAGAGTGTGTCGTGATGAGAAACATTAGTAGTCGTATTCTTTTGGATGATTTGTAGGTCATTAAGCAGTATTTGGCAGGTTACCTGGGAGGATGTGATAATTCACACATCTAATAAGACCGACAGACAAATCTATCTAAAATCTAAAATTTGTCTGGTCTATAGTGAGATGAATATTTTAAGATTGATTTGTCTATGGAGTGAATTAGTGCAGTCTTCAAGACAGCTGCACATTTTTTGTCTATAGATTCCATTGTTCAATTATTATTTGTCTCCACTACTTATACAGGGCAGGCTTTAGGAAATATACAGGAATAAACAGTGCTGTTAATGATTTATGCATATTCAAAATTAAGGAATAAATCTGTTTCAAGTCATGAAAGAAATAAAATAAAAGAGTACAATGAAAATTAAGGCTATTGTACCGGTAGTTGGTGTGTAGTAAATCAGTCAGGTTTTATAGAACTTGAAATTGTCTATCGTACAGAAAAGTAAGTTTCACACACTGCATTCTCGTATACAGTATACCAATCAGGAAAATATTGGTGTAATCTATGATTCAGCAAATTTAAGAAAACTAAACAGGTTACAACTTACACCAAAGACTTGTTTAATACATTGATCTGTACAAAGACTTGTTTAATACATTGATCTCTACCAAGACTTGTTTAATACATTGATTTCTACCAAGACTTGTTTAATACATTGATCTCTACCAAGACTTGTTTAATACATTGATCTCTACCAAGACTTGTTTAATACACGACTTGAGTAATGGTTTGGACAATTCACATGTTCAATCCCTCTGTACAGCTTCAGTTTAAAACCACCCATGCATATCGATTGTAGGGATGTTTCAAAGCTCTGGAATATTTTATATGTAGAAAGACGTATATTTATGCCCCCCTTCAAAGAAGAGGGACATATTGGTTTGCACCTGTCGGTCAGTCGGTAGACCACGTGTTGTCCGCTCAATATCTTGAGAACCATTCACTTGATCATAATGATATTTCATATGTGGGTTGGTTATGAAAAGAAGAGGACCCCTATTGTTTTTCAGGTCAAAAGGTTAAAGGTCAAGGGTCAATCTACTCTGGACATAGGAATATACAATCCACTCAATATCTTGAGAACCCTTTGCTTGACAGACATCAAACTTGGTACACTGGAACATCTTCAGGAGTTGATGACCCCTATTGATTTTTAGGTCACATGGTCAATCCACTCTTGACATAGGAAGATATTGTCTGCTCAATATTTTGATTTGATGATACTACTCTCAATTAAATGATCTGTGTGTGTATAACCCTTTTCAATTTTGCACCATGGGGGGCATATGTGTTTTACAAACATCTCTTGTTGCATTTAGCGATTACAAAAATAACAAATATCTTGCTATCACAAACACTATTATTGGCGAACATTTACAACCTGATAATATTTTTCTGCTTTTGAAAGTTTCTGTTTTCTATCTTTCTATCCTACTTTGATACTGTGGGGATCCGGGTTAGAATAGGTCCTCAGTGCCCCTTGCTTGTCGTAAGAGATGACTATATGAGGCAGTCCTTTGGATGAGACCATAAACACTGAGGTCCTGTGTCACAGCAGGTGTGGCATGATACAGATCCCTCTCTGTTCAGAGGCTGCAAGTGCCGAGCATAGGCCTAAATTTTGCAGCCCTTCACCGGCACTGGTGACGTCTCCATATGAGTGAAAAATTCTCGAGCAGGATGTTAAACAATATTCAATCAATCAACCATGGATTATAACTTGTAATGGAAAAACATTACAAACCCATACTTGCCTCAAAGATTAATTATTTGTAACTTTTGAGTTAAAGTCATTAGAAATTGGTCAACATCACAAGTAGAAATAAAGTTCATATCACAACTTTGTAATGGACAGACATTAGAAGCTCATGTTGGGTTTTAAGGTTGCTTTTTACCAAACAATATGCATTACCTGAGTCAAGTCTTGTTCAAGGTTGCTACTAATGAAAACAGTTTAATGATTGATAGTATATTATTTATTGTCTCACCTGAGAGAATTTTTCACTCATATGGAGATGTCAACATTACCAGTGAAGGGCTGCAAAATTTAAAGGGGAAGGCAACCCAAAAAATGTTTACATGATAAATGATAGGATTAATAATATATTATGATATATATTATGATAAAAGTGTCATACTATTCAGTTGATATACAGCCTAGATAAGCTTAGGTACTAATTTGAAAATGTTAAAAAATGAAATTCCCACCATCTATAGAGGCTGCCATGATGTGGAACTCTTTTGTATTCAAGACCACAACAATCAAATAATTTGACTTCACACTATCTGTTCTGGTTTTGATGAGATTCAAAGATCAAAGATGTGCATGTGGTAGATTTTGCGAATAAATAGGTTGATGCCCTCCTGTCAAGCAGTTAATTACACTAATGCAAAGGGAAGATGTGAAAAAAGTTTTTTTCTCTCGAAATTCCTGACCTAACTTAGTCATCTGAAAATAAAAGACTATGTAAACTCTGTCAAAATGCTTCAAGATTTTGAAAATTGAGAGGACCTGTATGTTGAAAATTTGTCTGTCTTATTTACCATTTTATTTTGAAAATATTCTGCCAAATGTCAGATGTACAAATATTATTTATAATTGTATAAACACAAATGAGGTAACTCCTACCTCAATACCAAAGTGGAATGTAGAGTTATCTCCCCATGGTGTCAATGATATATGCATAAAGGATGTTTTCAAAGTTTGTTTTAAAACTACATCAGATTCCTCTGTACAGTGGCTATACAGTATTGACTTCTTCACAGAATTCTTCCTGTCGGCTACTATCTCAAAAAAATTCAAATCAAAACATCAGATGTTTGTAACTTTTGTAAAAAAGAAACAGAAACTATTAAACATATCTTTGTGAGTTGTAATGAGGTATTGGATCTTTGGAGAACTTTAAGTTTGCATATTTACAGGACTACTTCAAAAAGGATTGGTTTTAATTTTAAAAATATAATTTTAGGAGAATTACCACTTACTAAAGACAACATGAAAATTAACTTTATTATTTTGTATACTAAACAGTATATTTTCAATACCTCATTACAAGGTAAAACACTAAACATTTTAGGTCTTTTGAACCATTTGAAAATAAAATACAGTATTGAAAGGTGTATATCTATTTACAATTCCAATCAATTATCTTTTGAAAAACAATGGAATTTGTGGAACAATATATTTGAACCCACTGAATAGTATATTTTTTATTGCATTTCTTGTATAAATTAATATTTTTTTGATACTATTATAGCAACCTCAATAATTTTGTTGTTGTTGTATAATTTCAGTTAATTTTGAAATGTATGAGTGGAGTATGAATGGTTGGTATGAGTAATTATATATCCATTGTACATCTTACCTATAAAAGTATATAATATGATGCACTTAATTTCTATACGGCTCCAAACTTAACTGTTCGTGACTTGTCATGTTTACAGTGCTGCTGATGAAATAAACTGGAACCGACGTTATGACATCATAAATTAAACTTCAATGGCTGCTCTCTTAGCGGCAGGTAATTTGTAATATATGATAGATTAATATTGATTTAATCGTAAAGAAAGGATTTTTGTTTATGTCATTTACGATACCAGTATAAGTAATAGTTTTTTCATAAAAGCAATAATATGGTTAGGATTGATTTTCCTTTAAAGGGACTGGTTCACGATTTTTGATAAAAATATTTTCCAGTTTTGATGTTAAACATTAGAAATATAACTGATTTATTGTTGACAGCCAAAATTTTGACCTTCTGAATGCAAGAATGAGAGCTATATTTTAGCCTTAAATATGTGTTATGTAAACAAAGACTCGAGTCTTTTTATGTAAACAAACAAACAAGTGAAATATTGATTTTGAAATATAATGCATCTTAATTTTGCATGGTCACAAATTTTGACTTGTAGATGACACATTTCATCCCAAAAATGCTTGAAATGTGAAAGATATAATAATACTTGGATCGATATCCATTTGAAAATTTCGTAAACAATAGCATACCGCAATCTTTGTTTACAAAACAAATAATAATCTCTCTATAATGAGCTTCTGTGATGATATATAACCTTAATTTTCATGTGAAATCTTTCAAACACATTAGACAGTAGATTTTGATCATTAAAAGGGAAAAACAATGTTGGGTAAAATCGTGAATCAGTCCCTTTAAGGTAGTACTCTACATCGTCATAATGGCTGACTTCCTTTAAAAACATGGATGAAAAAATCGTTATCAGCAATATTTGACTTTTCTTTTTCCAGTGAAATACCTAGCCGAGTAGCTCAGTAGGTTAGAATACCGACTGCTGAACTGTAGGTCGCAGGTTCGAGTCCAGCAGGGGTTTTAAATTTTTTTCAGATTACCTTCTACTAAAACTGTATTTTTTGACAAAATAAAGTAAATTTGAAAATTTTCAACTTCAAAATATTGTTGTACATATCCTCCACTTTTCATCTACATCAAATTTCTCTGGTGTAGCATACCTCCTTAAAATAATTTACACAAGATAAGAGAGAACTTGATTATTTCCCCTGACTGCCTTACTGTATTGGATTTTTTGGCATGGATCTCAGATACTGTACCAACATGTGAGGTGTTTCCATTCACTTTGTAAATTTACACTAGCTTTATTGGAAGAAGTTTTGATGTAATTAAACTGTACATATATTGCCTTGTTACATGTCATATTAAGTGTAAAAGTGTATAATATGTTTGTAAAGTCCAGTATTGATATCATTGGAAACTCACAGTACCGACCATGGGTTTCCAGAGGTGAAGCAAAATCATGGAAGATTAAATCTCTTTCTGAGTCAGATATCAGAGAGGCTGCTCTTGTATCATAATTGAAGAGCTCATACATGTAAATCAGGTGTTACTGCATGTATGTCCATCATATTAATTTTTATGCATTGAAATAAAAAGCATTTGTGTCCAATGATAAATCAGTTAGTCAGGTGAAAAAAATTCCAAGTTTACCATCTAGTCAAAGTGAAATTTAATTTCCATAATCATTTTTGAAACGAGAAAACTTTATTGACGGAAATTTGGCTGCAACGTCCCGATACCCAGGCGCACTTCCTGATTTTATTTTGAAGCTGAATCGGTCCTTCACTATGAGTTACTCTGGCAGATTAAGGGTATTGTTGACATTTTAGATCATTAGATAATGTTAGATCATGTCCTATTGTATTTTAAAAGGTGCTTTCATGTCTTAAGAAATGAAAATAACTTTTGTTATTTTTGAAATTATTAAAAAATGCATGTAGAAATTTGCAGTTTTAATAAATTTAATTTTATTTAATGATGGCTTTTGATATATATAATCATGTTTTACTATTCTATGATGTAGACCCTTTGTTATTCATGCTTATCTTCCCTAAAAATCTCTTGGCGGCCAATAATGAAGTAATGCAAATACCAGTAAAAGGCCTCCTAGATTGTTTACAAGTACATAAAGGCTTTGTTCTGTAAAAATTATTTGCACTAAATCCAAGAGGACAAGATTTTCATTATAAAAATTCCACTTTGAAGTGAGAGGTAAAATGGTAGGGTAATGTATCCCATATTTACATATTGCTCAAAATAAATATAAAGTGTTCATGTGATGAATTTATGTTGTATGGTATTAACTATAGTTTGAGTTACTTCCCTTACCTTTATTAGCACTCTGTCTTGCACATGCATCACCTGAAGAAAGAGAGAAAGTTTGGTATAGACTTTTAAATTTTTTCTTCTTCATTTAGATAGGTTTTATTTGTTGTGTATATAGATAAATGGTTTTTTGTTTTTTTTTTACTTCATACTTGTTAAGCCAGTTGTTTGATTTTGAATTACATGGGTTTTATATTTGATAGTGACCTTTTAAAGCAATCTTTAAGGATATTAATTATGTTTCAAGTAGATGACTAACGCTGCAAACGTGATAGACAGCACGAGATGAATAAAAGTTTTTTTACTTGCAGGGTAAATCTAATTCATCAAACATGTTTCAGTGTTATCTGGCAAGCGTGTGCATTTGTAATGAAAGAACTACATTGAATCCCATGTTCTGGTACCTGTCCAGGTAAATATTCCCCCTGGGGTTTAAATACCTGCACACATATTAGACTACTGTAGAGGTTGCTTTAACTTACAGACTGTGCCAAACGTGTACTCTCCCAAATTGCCCATAATATTTATTAATTTTTAAGTAAGGGATACAAGACGAAGATGGTCTGTTATGTCAGATACGGGACTGGCACGGTCCCATATCTGACATAATAGACCATCTTTGTCTTGTATCCCTTACTTAAAACATTGTTCTATCTAAAACAGTATTTCTCATAATATTGGCCTGCTCTTAATAATACTGGACTATGTTCAGTACAGTATGAAAAATAAAGTACTGTTAAGACAAAGAACTGACGTCACAACAATGTTTTAAATCTGCATATATTCAACATTTGTAAAATCTTTCAATTAAAAAGAAAAAATTTACACATAAGATAGGTATTGTTCATTTTATTGAAGACATTTTAACAGCAGCTCTTCTTTGAAGTATCAAGCACCTTAGATACTATAAACAGTGTACTGGATGTCAATTTTACAATGCTGATTTATAATTAAAATGCAAATTAGTATATGCAGTGGCCAATGTAGAAAACTACAGACACTGTAGCAGATTGGGGGTACATCCATGGGTCTGCTACATGCAGTATAGATCTACAGACATCAGAAGATTGGGGTACATCCATGGGTCTGTTACAACAGTGGGTCCAGGCATAAAGGTTACTAATGGCCAAGTGGTGTGTCATGACCCTGAAACAAGGTTATCTAGTCAAGGTCACTGGGTAGAACTAAGCCATAACTTTGAAATGGAGAAAATTAGAACCTCATCCTTAGCACAAAGTTTGTTTATGGTCAGTTAGTGAATCATGTCCTCTTGCAGTTGATAAACCTATCTTTGGGGAAAATTTGAGTGAAATCCAAGCAGCAGTTTTTTTTTTTATACCCCACGCAATGAAGTTGCGGAGGGCATTATAATGTTTTTGACCTGTCAGTCCCTATTTTGTCAGCGCAACTCCTCTGAGACCGCACAACAGAATTTCATGAAACTTTAGTTAATAAGGACACATTGTGTAGATGTGCATAATTCCTAGAAAATTCTGATTCAATAATTTTTCTGGGAGTTATGCCCCCATTGAACTTAGAAGTTTGAGCCTGTCTATCCTATTCTTGCAGTAATGCATAGCATTACCATTCATTAGGCCAATTAGAATTAATTGATAGATTATTATCCCCGCCTGCCCCTCAAAAAGGGTCCACCCCAATTTTTTTATTTTCGCCAAAACTATGATTTGAAACAAATTTGCTTCCCAGTGACATGAGTGAATGATTAAAGTCACAGAATGTTGGTTTTAATATCTCCTACCAAGGATTCTTTGAATGTTAACTTGATTAACACTTTGTGGGATGCCTTTTCTTATTAATCTTTTTTTCTCGGGAAATAAAGATTAAGAAATAAAATCCTCCCACCCGCCCCATATTTTTTTGTGTGACCGTGGATGATACTAATTAAGTTGAATTGGCCTTATGTGAGGCAGCATCAAGCAATGTTGGAGCGTGGGGTATGAGAGCTTGCTCACTTCTGCTTTCCTTCATTATGTAATCTTGTACATACTCGAGTAAACATGTATAAACTCAAACATAAAAAAAACATTCACATCCTTGGCAGACATAAAAGAAGACAGTGGGGTGTGACAATGAAAATAATGCTATCTACATGTAATATCAGATTTCAAACCCAAATACATCGTTGCAAGCCACGGCTGAAAAGTACGCTTTCACGTGAAAAGGGAGAGGAGCTTACTTTTCACTAGTGGCTTGCGACGATGACCCAAATATTACATATATATACTAATGATATGCACATTTTTGAACCAATATGAATTGAGATGAGCATAATGATTGAATCACAAGAAAATCAATATCATGGTTAACCATTTTATTTCCGCAATGGAAAAGGAATTGCTACAGGTCAAAGGTCACAAAACCATTTATGGTTATGATATGCTGAGATGCGAGTCAGTAGATTGGTTGTCTGAACAATATGACAAAAGAACCTTCAATCTGATATTAAGGTAATTTGTAACATTTCTGACACTTTTTTCTAAAATTCTATTTCGATTTCCTCTATATGAAGACTTGTTGCATGATTTCTGGAATAGGTTTAAACTTTATAGTGTAGTAATATTTCCATACTTCGAATGTCGGCCTGGTCAGCTCAGTGTTTAGATCTATTAATGCAAGAGTATTATGATTTGATTCCTGATTGATCCAATGATGTTTCTCCCTTTATAATGATAACTTCACAATGTCCAAATATATACAGCCTTTTGTAATGCAGAAGAACTGAGGCCAAAAATAAAAATTGATTTGTTTGATGTACTCCGACCGACCCGTCAAATTTGCTCCTACACGATCATTTTTTTCCAGCAATTTCAAATTTGTTTTTGTTTTTTCTTCGGTTCCCTTGAAAAATTGAAAATTTCATGACGTTCAAAAAAAAAAACCCTACCGACCGACCCACCTTGAAAAATGTGGGTCGGAGTACATCAAACAAAAATATTTTTAATGATGGCCTGACGCTACATTTTTAGCTGAGTTGCAACGGAAGTTGAACTCGGTTATTGGTTTGGTGATGCGGGCGGGCGTCGACAATTGGTTTCTGGATGATAACTGAAAAATTTACTATCTAATCAAATGAAACTTGGAGATATTGTTGGGTACCAGGTAAGGAAGACCCCTATTAATTTTGGAGAAAAATGGACAAAGGTCAAGGTCACGGTGACCGAAAATAAAATGAAAATTTCAGAAAAATTTGGTTTCCGGATGATAACTCAGAAAGTTTAAATCCGAATCAAATGATACTTAAAGATATTGTTATGTACCAGGTAAGGAAGACCCCTATTGATTTTGGAGAAATAGGTCAAAGGTCAAGGTCACAGTGTCCAAAAATAGATTTAAAATTCCCAAAATGTTTGGTTTCAGGAGGATAACTTGAAAATTTTTAATTTGAATCAAATGAAACTTGGATATATTGTTGGATACCAGCAAAGCAAGGCCCCTATTGATTTTGGAGAAAAAAGGTCAAGGTCACAGTGACCGAAAATAGATTGAAAACTTCAGACAAATATGGTTTCTGGACAGTAACTCAAAAAGTTAAACTCCAAACTCCTTTTAAAAATGTATGCACAAGAATTTATTACATTATTTCCAACAATTAGTTCTTCACAATTATAAATATGCCACATCATTCCTGACTTTAAAATGTATCCCATGCAGCTCGGTTCATGCACCCCTGGGTACATATATTGATTTTTATACGCCCGTCTTTAGACGGGACATATTATGGTATGGCGTTCATGTCCGTCCGTCTGTCCGTCCATCTGTTAGCTTTTTCGTGTCCGACCCGTAACTTAAATACTACAAGGCCTAGAATCATCAAACTTTGTCTGTAGATACATCTTGGGTAGAATGTTTGTCGCACATTAAAACCAGGTCACTGTGACTTTTCATTAAGAAGATATCCGTCTGTCCGTCCGTCTGTTAGCTTTTTCGTGTCCGACCCGTAACTTAAATACTACAAGGCTTAGAATCATCAAACTTTGTCTGTAGATACATCTTGGGTAGAAGGTGTGTCGCACATTAAAACCAGGTCACTGTGACTTTTCATTAAGAAGATATGGCCATATATGGCAAAAACTTGTCTGGCTCATAATTTGAAAACTAGAAGACCTAGAATCACCAAAATTGGTCAACTAATGCATCTTAGGTAGGAGGTGTGTCGCATCCTACTTTAAGGTCACTGTGACATTTAATTAAGGTGATATGAAAAAAAATGTTTTGATGGATACAATCTATACTGTTAACAATATGTGACGGGCGTATCATGTGCCGTGGCGGTGCACTTTATTATTACTACAACTATAGGAACCAAAATATGCAAACTGATACTAATATGAATCGGGTAATATTTCCCAACTAGAAACAAGATAGGATGCAAGTGAATTATACCGAAAATGTCAAGAAAATTTGTATATCATTGAGAAATGTTGCATATATCTTTATCATATGCAGGTCAAAAGTTGCTGAAATTCAGTATTATGCTTACAACCAATTTTTAAATAGCAGATGACCCTTTCAGGTTAGGAGGTTTAAGGTCATTAAGGATTTCTATGCATTCAGCAATTGTCAAAACTAGTTTACTTCTAACTTAGTAAGAGAGACCTTTATCAGAACATTATCAGACTACTAGAGAAGAGAGTTGATTGTACTATGGTTGTTTTTCTACATTGATTTTTCAATGTCAGAATTTGAAGGTCATGGGTCTTTGCATACATGCACTGGTTTTTATCTGATTCATGGAGAACCTTGACATTTATATACAGTTATCAAAATTCATTGAGCCAGGTTTATCATAATGACTTGTAGGTGACCCTTATTGATTTTTTTAGTTAGAATTGGTCAGAGGTTCCTGATTTGTGTAATTTAATACATACATTTGAGAAACAATTTGTATGTAATTATAGTATGATAGAGTTCATGCTCAGGGAGACAAAAGTTGGAATTGTTTGTCGATGTAACTGACGATCAGCTCTTGCGGACACATAATTCGTGTCCAATGTGCACTCTGTTACCTCTCAGTCCCAAATCCGTTACAAGGGCCGAACAAAATTCGTGTAAATTATCAAATCATTTAAGTCACATATTAGCCCTTTGTAAAATGAACAACTCCAAACATTATTATGGTCAAACTGATATTTGAAACTATTTCATACTCTTCTAGAAAGTCTACACATTTAGAAGAAAAATGCATGTATTTATTTTTGTCATAAACTGTTTGAAGACTTAATTGTCAAAAGTATTAAGTAAAAGTTGCATTAAAACTTTACAAGATAATGGAACTTTGTGACTGTCATACATGTGATTTATGTCATGTGCTTCCCAAAGAAGCTGAGACTAAATATCTACCTTGTAGGTCCACATTCTCCTCAATCTGTAGGAAACTTCTGATATCAGCAAGTCTGTAAAAATAAAAATCTACAAACTTCAAGGTAAAATGCTGACAATAATATGTGGAAATATTTCATGCCAAAGAGCAATTGTGTAAGTGGGCTGGTCCATTAATTTTGTAAACCAGCACGATTACCTCGAAACAAATTCATTGTCAAAATAAGAAAACAAATTTTTTAACCCACAGAGGGATTTGACTGAAATTTAACCAGTTCTAGTTTGGCCCAAAGTCCACCCTTACCCTTTCATTGAAATCTATTGATAACTCATTATAAAAATGTGGTGGACAGCAGGTAGAAAAATAAGCTCAGGTTGAATACCGGTACATAACCTCCCTCTAACATTGTTGACAGAGCAGTAAATTTCCATTATTTATGTGCATGCCAAATGAGCAAATAAAACATGTGATTTACAGTAGATAAGCTTGAATATTCTCTCTCTCTCTCTCTCTCTCTCTCTCTCTCTCTCTCTAGAATATCACACTCTAATGTTGATCTCAGACCTGGGATTGGCCCAGAGTTGATCTCCGCCTGAGCCCGTAGGGCTAGAATCAGGGATCAAAATATACATAATACATGGATATTATAGACAAAAAATCTTTTTCTACAGAACCCAACATCAAGACCATGTAGCTCTAATATTGTTGTATATTATACATTCCAATATTGTGTGGATCCTGTGATTAACTGGGGTGGGGTCATAATATGAGGACAACATTTTTGTGGGGATAAAGAAGGTAGAAAATCTTTTATAAATCTTCTGATGGGAAGAACTGCAGGGCCAGTGTGACTCGGGTGAGCATTGTGGTCCGTGGTCCTCATGTTTTGAGGGATGACCATTTAGAAGAAATGAGCATGGCATTGGTTTGGAACAACAGATTGATTGATTGATTATATATTGTGTAAAGTCCCACTCGAGAATCTTCCACTCTTATGGAGACGTTGGAACAACAGAAGCTATTAATTTCTTGGAGATGGTTTTATAGTAACATCACATTCAACACTTCGATGTGTGGTGCTTATAGGTTCATGACTATTATAGCCCTTCAAGCTCAGGACCCAATCACACAAATGTTAGGTTGACAGCTTGCTACAAAATTTTTTTTTCAAAAGGGATGATGATAACTAAATTCATGTTTTTATAAGTAAAATGAATTCAATTTACTATTTGGAATGTAATAAATTCATTCCCAAGATTTTACATTGGGGAAAATTTGTATAGAGTTATGGGGGGGGGGGTTAATATAGAAAATTTACAAGGCTTACTCTTATTTTTTAGCAATTTTTTGTACTCATTACAACTAATCTAAGCTAAAAAGTGTATCAACCCTTGCATCTATTTTTTTTATCAAGTGTCTTGACTTGCAATGAACTCCTAGTTAGTCATTCTTATAATATTACTTTCCTGTTAACTGTCAGTTAGACTTATAGTAAATACATTTAACTTGTGCCACTGGGTCAGGGAAATACATGTTAACTTCATAATCAAAACCAATAGTTTGCAAATTAAAAAAAAAAAAAAAAAGAGCAAAAAAAAAAAAAAATCTTGAAATCTGTGCAAGTACATTGCATGTTTTTTGTTCATGCACTTAGAGTTTTAAGTTGAGTACATTCACAAACAAAAGGTCGGTACATGTAGACCTACAATCACAGAATCAAAATAAGTATATAAGCTTTTGTACATATAAATTAGACACATATTAGATCAAAAAATGGTGTTGGCATTGTATTGATTTTGTATGGTTAACTGCCAATTCAATAATCACCAAAGAATTACTTTACAAAAGCAGGTTGGATACTTGCCTGCTAGAGTTTTAGATTAAACGACCTTCACCTACTGCATGTCGCATGTGTCAACTTCTCACAGCGTTAGGGTTGGATGGGATCCAGCACCAGTTCAACAAACTGGAACCTAGAAAACAAGTAGAGCATGTCCACAAACCTGCCAGCCTTGTGTATTAAATATGGAATATGGAGAAAATATGACCTGGGACAATAAATACAATGCTATTTAAGGAGTCCAACAGATAGGAATACTGCACTTTATATTATTGGAGTGAAACTCGTGTATTTTAATTACGAATTATGATACTGGTTATTTCTATGAACTTTTGAAACAAGTGAAATTATCTCATAATGCAGGAATGACACTTGGGGGCTTTTTGACATGAAGTAAAAAAATCTTAGGATCACAAATTGATTTTTCCATATATGTACTTGAAATTTATCATTGATCTTGTGGTTTAAGTTTTTTCTCCCTTGATATCATAGTTTTAATGTTGTTACACAATGGCATTGATGAATTTTATGGATTGATAGTAAATGGATAGGTATTAAGTCATTTTGTTCAATTTTTTTTAAAAAGAATTGAAATGAGTCCAAATTACTCATACAAGTCATTTCCTGTAAATGATAAAAATTTTATGCATTTATCTGTATTTTTTCCAAGTTTAAAATAAATTTGTTCTTCAAATCCCCTGAATTTTTGATTCCTGGACAAAAATGCAATCTCGTATGTAAGTCAGCTCTTGGTATAACTTTTCAGAGCTGATAAATATCATTCTTTTATCTTTTTTATGATATATTAGAAAAGAATAAATTAATTTCGGGTGAGAAAAAAGATTCACCACAATGAGATTTATACTACATTGTATCTTTTTATCTTCTGCAATGCAGACAATAATGTTTGTATCATAGAATGTTACAGCAAAAAATTGGCCAAATACTTGCACAAAAAGTATCATAGAAGTTGTTGGTCTTTTGGATGAGACCTTGGCCACCAGGGTCTTGTGTCAAGGTTGACAATGAAATGAAGAGTGTAAAGCACGAAGGTTTTACTCCTAAAGGTGGTGAATGAAAAATTATCATGGCTTCACACATACAATAACCCCCCATAAACCATGGTGTCATTGTTTGCAAAAATGCTTGAAAATGTAATTGGATCCAGTTTATGTGTTAGTTTCCTTTTTAATAACATATATTTCTTTTACTAAATGCAGTAATAGTCTTTAAAATAGATAAAGATGTATGTAAACAAGTTGAAAAATGTTTTTGATATATCGCAGATAAGAGTAGACACCAGTTTTACAATGGTGATTTACTGCGTACAATACCACATCTACAAAAGTATTGACAACCTTGAAAACTAGTACTGCGCAATTAGGTTTTTTTTTATTATAGTTTTTAGCAAATTGAGGTTTTACTGGATGCCAAGGTTACACAAGGGAAGAAATTACTTGTTATTGCTGTGACATTAGGTTATTACAAGGTTCTGACTTGAGATATATCTCAAAAACGGGCAGTTTATATTTGTGATAATGAATATTACATACATGATTAGCAATTCATATAATTATGTATGTACTTGTTTCCCCAACATGCTGCATCCACACGCAGTTTGCAGTCTCTGTAACCTGTAGTTAATGTTGTAAACTTTCTTTCTTTTTTGAATTTCCTTCTTTATAAAATGTCTTACTGTTATGCCCTCTGGGCCCAAAATTGGAATAAACTTATCTTATTTTATTACAGTAGCAACTGCAGACGCGTTTAAATAATTATAGACAAACAAACATGAAAATGAAAAGTGTCTGTCGTGAAATTGGAGATAATCGTGTAACTTGAAGGATTTTACTCGCAGGTTCACACACATAAACAGAACGGTAGTTGAATGAAAAGATGAGAATATTCAAGAATTGTAAGATTTTGATTTGAAAATCCGACTGATATTGAATGCTGCATGGTGAGCAGACAAATAATGTTTGATAGAACACAGAATGAAAATTGTCTTATCATTCAGAGCACATGTTTACTTTCTGTTTATACATGTGATGTAGAAAAAATTCTAAGAAATTGTGCATGTCGGAACAAATTTATGCAACAATCATCGATCAACTTATATAAGTGAACGTATTATGTAAATGTGATTAAATCATTTGTTTGTTTGGTATTCTGGTATGTCACAAGGCAGAATGCCTCCAGAATGTTGAATTATAACTTTAGAAGTTTATAGGATTGCTATATACATTATGTATATATATAAGATTCAATATTGAATTATAATTCTGTAAGTTTATAGTTTATAGGATTGCTATATAAGATTCAATGTTGAATTATAATTCTGTAAATTTATAGGATTGCTATATGATTTGCAGCATCTTACTAAAGTTATTAATATCCAAATTAAAGGTCTTAGTAGTTTCATGAAATCTTTTAAGTAATATTGTTGATGATTAGTAACAGTAATGTTGTTTATTATAACATATTCAGCAGTTTGAAAGAGTATTACCAACCCCCCCACCCCCCCTCCTGCACAGATTATTGAGAAACTAATAAAACTCTTTTTTAAAAATTATTTTAAGCATTCATATAAAAAAACATGATGTATTCTTACTTTAGGGAAGTTCCAGAATTATCCATAGAAATTCCGTACATATCTCCTATCTTCTTTTTTCTTCTTCCAGAATTTGCAATGTACTCACTCGTTAATTAACGTTTTGGAGAAATTTATGACGTACCTCATAATACTGTAATCTAGATAATGTGATCCAAATATGATACATGTTTCACCTATGGGAAGATGCAGAAAATATGAGCTTGATCTTTGTAACATTTTATACTAGGCAAAGTTTAGAGGAAATTGCACTGATCGAAGTTAAACTTTTGTCAGTATATGATTTGTGTATGTGCACATCCACATGATTTATGGCAATATGAATATGGATAGAGCAGATCTATCCAATTTTTTTCATCTCTATAAAAATACAGTTCTGCCAGCATGCTTTTGTGAAAATGCTTATATTGATATTTTTACTTCATGAATTTTGACCACAAGTATTACTCTCAAATAGTTTACAACTTTGAAATTTGGTCACAATATCTCCCTCAAGAATTGTAAAAGTGAGTTTGCATTTCAGCTGGATTGGTCCACCCTTGACCTACTTTAGGGCTTTAAGTAGGTCAAACAGTTTTCCAGACTTTTTTTCGTTACAGATACAGATATTGTTCTGAAATTTACACATAAGCTTCCTTTCAGAGGAATACGAGTTCAGTTTGCATTTCAACTGGATTGGTCCGTTCGTCCATGACCTACATTAGGACTAAAAATATGACAAACAGTTTTCCGAGCTTTTTTTCATTACGGATACAGATATTGCCCTGATATATAGTCATAGGTTTCCTCTTAGAGGAATACAAGTTCAATTTGCATTTCAGCCGGATTAGTTCATCCTTGACCTACTTTTAAAAAAAATAGGTCAAACAGTTTTCCAGGCTTTTTTTCATTACGAATACAGATATTGCCCTGATATTTAGTCATAGGCTTCCTCTTGGAGGAATACAAGTTCAGTTTGCATTTCAGCTGGATTGGTCCATCCTTAACCTACTTTTTGGAAAAAATAAATCAAACCGTTTTCCAGGCTTTTTTGTTGCACCATGACCTACTTTAAAGCTATAAGCAGATCAAATGGTTTCCTGGACTTTTTATCAATATAGATATTGCACCGACATTTTGTCACAACCTCACTCTCGGTGAAAATTTTATTCATAATCAGTTCACATGTCAGATAGATTGGTGCACCATGGCTCACTTTAAGGCTTTTCTATTCAGAATGTGTGTTGTATCAATTCAGAGTGCACAATATGCTTCCAGGTTGAATTTCACTCTCCGATGGGCGTATATTGTACCGTTTGCGGTACTCTTGTTTCAAAAAGGCAAAGCTTAATATTTTTGCATTTTGAAGGTACTTAGATTGGTCCTAAATGAAATCAAGCATGCAGAAGCATCTTTAACTCGAAGAGTCAAATCCCAGATCTTTTCTATCCATCTTTTTGCTCATTACTATTCCTCCTTTTGCTTGTTTTTATCCATCCATTTGCTTGTTTCTATCCATTCTTTTGCCTGTTTCTATCCATTCTTTTGCCTGTTTCTATCCATCCTTTTGTTTGGGTCTATCCATTCTTTTGTTTGCTACTATCCATCCTTTTGCTGGTTTCTATCCATCTATTTTGGCATGTAGATATAAGAAAATCTTCTCCAGAACACCGGCAATGGTAGCTCAGCGGGAAAGCGTTCACTTCGTAACTGGGAGGTTGTGAGTTTGAGTCCCGCTCATGCCATGGCTGCGTTAAACCTAAGAAGTTAAAATATGTAGTGATTGCTCCTTTGCCAAATGCTCAGCATTTAGAAGTGAGAATAATGGAACTTTCGAATATGACATTATTATTTAT
This sequence comes from Ostrea edulis, assembly GCF_947568905.1. Classification (NCBI taxonomy): domain Eukaryota; kingdom Metazoa; phylum Mollusca; class Bivalvia; order Ostreida; family Ostreidae; genus Ostrea; species Ostrea edulis. Next base: position 4,633,236 of record NC_079172.1, on the reverse strand, counting down.
TTATTTATCAGAACCCTAACTGCTACGACCCTGAGTGCACGCTAAAGGTGGGTCTAAATTTGTGGATTCAATCTTCTCCAGAACCACTAGGCCAATTTCAATAAAACTTGGAACAAATAATCCTTGGGTGAAGGGGATTCAAGTTTGTTGAAATGAAGGGTCATGTCCCCTTCAAAGGGGAGATAATCACAAAAATGGGTGGAAGCATTTAAAAATCATCTTCTCAAGAACCACCTTTCTAGAAAAGCTGAAATTTACATGAAAGCTTCCTGACATAGTGGAAAATCAAGGTTGTAAAAATCATGACCCCTGGGGGTAGGGTGGGGCCACAATAGGGGATCAAAGGTATATATTTGAATATTTAGGGAAAATCTTTAAAAATCTTCTCAAGAACCACTGAGCCATAAGAGTAGAAATTTAAGTGAAAGCTTCCTGATATAGAGTACATTCAAATTTGTTCAGATTATGACCCTGGTAGAGTGGGGTCACATTAGGGGATCAAAAGTTTTACATGTTGACGTAAAGGAAAATCTTCTCCAGAACCACTGGGCCAATTTCAATCAAACTTGATGCAAATATTTCTTAGGTGAAGGGGATTCAAGTTTGTTGAAATGAAGGGCCATTTTGCTCAAGCTTGTGAAGTTGTCTATTGCTAGGAACTCAGCTGCTCAGGTTAGCAATTTGGCCATTTGCTAACATTTGAAATACAGACACTAAAACCTGCTATGTTTAGTAACACTGCAGGTTAAATTGTTTACCAGGGGTAAAAGATCGGGGTTTTTCGTACTGGTCAGAATGATTTACTAGTTTACCATGCTACTTGATTTAACAATATTTATTAGATCAGTCATATTTTAACTAGCCACAGGCAGACAGGCTACCTGTGGCTGGCGTTAGTGTCAAACCCTGTTTGGAAAATGTTGCTTCTCAAGTGTAACAGACCTGTATGAAATAAATGTCTAAGCATTAAATGAAACGTGTCCTAACCTCACCCTGGTACGTAATGAATGTGTTTAATTATCCTAACATTGAAATATTGAAAACATCTGCTAATTTGAAGTTTCATCAAATGTTACACCTTATGATTTACCATTACAGAAGAATTTTACAAATCCAACTGCAATTTAAAGAATCAAATGGCGGTAACCAACATTGAAATATATTAGACTTCCTTTTATGCCAGGCAACTTTGATTATTATTGACAATATGCAAGTTGAAGCCATTATCATTGTAATGAAAAATGACACTAATTAATACATGTTAATGTACAATGGATGCATGCACAGGTATTGTGATGTTATAAAGGATAGGTGAAATTCATACACTCTATTTCCCTACACTTATTGATTTACCAGGTTACTGAGGAATAGAGCATTTTGTAGTTTAGAAAAATCTACAGCTCTGTTTAAACTTTTGATAACAATTCTGGAGGTTTGCTCCAGGCTTAATGGTCATGCACACACTCTACAGAGCTTGTTATCAGAACACCACTCATTGAGTTTCAGTTGAGAAGATGTCATGTTTTGTGGCCAGACACTGCTTCTTATTGATTATTTGACAAAGAAATTGATTTTCCATGTTTTTATATAGTGGTTGAGAGACATCTGTGGGACTGTGTGCAGTAGTAGAGGATTTATATTTACTACCACACATACGTAGTGTCATGTGACCATGCAGTCTGTGACGTTTTTAAACTTATACATATAAGGACTGTTGTTGTGAGTAAATCCTTCCTTTATACACAAGTTCTGCTAAGCTGTGGGGAGTTTTAAAAACCCATTGAAAAGACTGCACACGTGAAGAAGAGTTTATTGGGAAAACTTGTAACAGGAAATTAAGAAACATGTCTGCCGGAGTTCAAGTCAGTGAGGAGGTTTCTGGGGTAAAGAAGGAGGAAGTGTATGAGGCAGCAAAGAAGATGATGGGGAGGGAATTTCAGCATGTGCTGGCATCCCTCCTCCAAATCCTCCCCGACTACGAAGAAATTCTGGTAAAACATATTAGATTTTATTCACCTGTTAGTTTCAAATGTCTGATTATATTGCAAATCTTAGCTACGCATTATTGCACGAGGAACTTGCTATAGAACTAATTCTTAACGCAGACTCCTTAATATGGACAATATGTATTAAATATCAATACACGTTGTAATTGACAATATAGAGTGTAAAATATTTGTCTCAGAATTCAAATCTCTTTACTGTCAGCTGTAAAAATAGTCACTGATGTCCTAAATGTATGGTATATCATGTTAATTTCACTACTGTGTATAAAATCTCATAAAACATGACATTTCAATATGTCACATTTGCAGGTCACCTGTCATATTTATGTAAAATCATTTTGGCAAAATGCCATTATTCATGGGTTCTGAGAATTGTGAGCACTTGTTGTACATCATTCTTCTAGTCCAAATCTTTAATTCTCATATAATGGTTGTCAGAAAACGTGTAGAAAAGTGGATTTTAGTAAGACAACATGTGTTTGTTTACTGTGTACGTCAGAAGTTTGGTGTGTCAGTCACCTTGAATTTGATTGGCTGATGCAATGGGTGTGTTCTGAAAGACGATTTCTATAGCAAGGCAGAATATTGATAATAAACAAAGTCAATTTAAATATTTGCAAAATTCTGAAATGAAATTTGACATAGTTCTTTATGTATAATGAGATGAATATAACATATAATATATATATATATATATGTAAGTAATAGATGCCCATCAATTTTTATGAAATAGATATTTTGCAATGTTTTTTATGAAAATTGCATGCTGTTGTTAGAGGCTTTCAAAGCATGGAGGTGGTTGACCTTTTTCATGAATTAATTGCCTTTTCTGAAGTGTTTTTATTATCGGGTATATGTAGTACATAAGATGAGATTGAAGATATGATATTACATCAAGAATCTTTTATGATCGTGATTCTGATGATTAAGGCAAAATAAAATTTCTCAGTGTCGTGTAGCATGCAATATAAGTTAAACTTGGGGGAGAAAGTGTTGGCGTCATGAAATATGATTAAAGATGCTTGGGAATTTGATAAGCAATATAGACTTATGTATTTGACATTCTTGAAAGTTTTGATTGATGTTTGCGTGATTTCATAAAGTTGTAAAATTTATAATAAGGATATTATTTTGTTAACAACTATGTGCAAACTTAATAGTAACACGAATTATTGACGTAATAAGTCAATTAAACGGGGGTGGACGATCAGATCGTAGCTGAATGATGTGAACTCACAGGATATTATGTTTCCTGTTTACATCAAATCCCGAAACTTAGATTTACATTGTTTACACACATGTGCTGCTGAAAAGTATGAAATTCTCAGTTTTTGTTTTAAATCTTGAATCTATGGATAATTAATGAAACTTGACTGCAAATTGTCAATATTTTAAATCAACAATTAAGGAACAGCATTCTACTTGGCTGACTGGTTTTGACTAACTTTGAGTTACGTCATTCAGGATTTTCCTTAAACTTTAAAACTTTGTGAAGTGTATTACGAAAAAGAAACGGGGTGTGTTTGGTGCAGTTTCAGACACTCTTGCACATTTTCAGTTGTGTTTGTAAAATTTACAAACATTGAACATGGATTCATTTTCTTAATAACCAGGAAGTGATGCAGAAAGTGACAAGATAGCAAAATTTCACTCGTGACTAGTTTTGAACTTTGAACTTTTTCAAAAGGCAGGAATGCCAGGAACAGAAGATATCCCCAAACGAACATCTTCCAAACGGACTCGCACGGTAAAAACCATGCTGTCATAGATCTCTGGGTTTGATTTGTTTACATTTTGTTATTTTTAGTTTTTTGTTGTTTGTTTACTTTGTATGATACAGAGGTTAAATACAGTAATCTCGTGTTATCCTATTTTTCTTTGAAATGATTTCATTGTTTTTAAACAAATCCTATGGCCTTAGTGCATTTAACCCACAAACATGTTTTGTAAGTATAAGGAGTTAAATGTACTGGTAATTTACTATGGTTGGTTTAATTGGTGTCTGGCCAATTAGATGTGTTGGCAAACATTTCCAGACATTGTCATATCCTTTTAATCTTAAAATTAAACCTTAATGATAAAATGCAACACGGTTTAATCTGCAATTCAGGTGTTACTTGAAGGTAAATATGGTAAACAAATTTCATACACATGTAATATTACACAGGTGAACTGATAATAGTGTATGTACTCCATTTGTCAGGTATGCAACATGTTAACAAGAAACACACCCTTTGTTTTAATTGCTATTGACTTGGAGGTTGTGCAATAATGAACATTGTATGCATCAGAACTCTCTCCTGTATCTCATTATTGGCACTTTGCCAGCCAATACCAGATCAATACACCAACAGAAATTCCTCTGTTTATTTCTGAAGGTCACACAGACAGGACATCTCAGGATCTTCTATGATATCTATTCAGATTGGGGAAATTCGTTTCTATAGGGGTCAGAGTGCATGTGTTCTGGGAGAGCGTGTACAGTGTTGTGTGGTAGATCCCTTGGTATGTGAACCGGATATTGTTTATCACTAACCTGCACTCCACTGAGTTCATAAAAGACATGTTACCAGAAACTGGTGATCAAGTTCCTAAGGCCAGTCAGGGTGCTGGTCAGAGAAAACCGTCCCGGAAACGGTCAACCAAGTCCAAAGATCGAAGTCAAGCCACTGTAAGTTCATTAAGGTCAAATAAATAGCCACTTGTGATAAACAATGTGATAATGGAGAAGTGTGTTTGAGATGGTTGTTTAGGGTGTAGCAGTTATAGGTAAAACTTATTTTCCTCACTGGCGATCCCTTGAGCTTCTTGATGACAGGTCATGCACATGTTTATACTCTTGCTGTTATTGTGAAGTCTGATGTAATTGAACTTTCTAATTAAGGGCAATTAATTCCTTGACATTTCTACAAGTGTCTGAGTATGAATGTGTTTGTTAAGATTTTGTTTTGTGGACAGTGATCTTTACCTGTGTATCCTGTGTTTGTATGAACTTTTGTGGCCTAGCTGTTGGTCCAACAAAAAAGGCCTGTATTGTTATTTATGACATCACTGAGGAATACATTGTGGGGGGTCTAATTGAAGCTGTCAGACAGCCATTATTAATTAACATGTTCTCAGTAGAAAATCTCTTATTTGCTTCAAGGTTCATACAAAACAATTATGCACAAACTATGTAAATTAAAGTTTCATAAGAAGAGAAGAATGTACATTTATTAATATATACATTTTGTATATCAAGTTCCAGTGGGTTGCAAAGACCACTTATAAACCCCACTAGTAGTTTGATTTTGATACTAGTGAAACTTGTAAAGGGAACATGACAGTGCTGTTTCATTAATGTCAGCATCCCCCAAGGAATTGTCTGTGACCTGCGCCATTCCTCTTGTAATCACTTTTTGTTGTTGATCTGGCAATTCTTGTCACATTAATGCTTCAATGAATCCTTATAATCAATACTTGCATGCAGGCCTACGTCAACAAATAATTATACATAAATTCCAGATCTTTCTTGCAGTTATATGCACATTGATTTCTCACAAGGAAATTTTATTACAGTCCAATTCATTTCCATTTATTTAAAATTTAAAATCTGTTGAAGGTCGAGAAGTTTTTCTTGCTGAGTACAGCTATATAGGGATAAGCTTTATTTATAGTACCAGTTATACATGTAACTATATACCTTAAAATTAAGGAAATAATCTTTTTGTAGAATTGGGTCGGGTGTAATTACTAAACATAATCTTAGAGCTGAAACTTTTGGGGCCGTGTGGGCCCCTGACCTTTCAGAGTTTACAGGCCTACATTGTGATCTACAGGCCCATTTTGTATTATTACTTGAATATTGACATGTGAAATTTTTTCCATGTATTTTGTACTCTCTAGCATTCAATTAAGTTTTCACCTGCTTTCACTTTCATGTTCAGTCTCTAGCTGTTAACCACAGGGGCATAACTTATCCCCTCTGTTCTCCATTACATTTATATGTATTTATTATATGTGTGAAAGAGAACAGAGGGGATAAGATGCCCCTGTGGTTATACTTTCCCTCATTCTCCATCAACTTTCTGGGACTTTGAGAACCCCTTTGATAAACTGCCTCATTCTCTTTGCACAGTCACAGTTTTGGTTAGTATATAAACAGTTGTTTGAAAAGTGGTAGTAAAATTTAAAAATTTCAACTAAACATGGGGATGTTTCAGTATTTAACTCGCTGTCCATTGGTGAGTCAGACTAACCTCTGCCCTGTACACTGTGATGCAATAGTTTATTGCAAGAATAATTAAGGAACTAAGATGTAGTACTTTCATGCTATGGATTAAGTAAATATCGATAATTAGTAGTGTACTGATTGTGAGACAACATACTGCAATTGTTTTGCAATATATCATATTTGTATAATGATTATAAATGAATTTGGGACACAAATAACTCTAGGGTACATGTATATTGTTTAACAACTAGTTGAAATTATCAATATCTCTGCCATATTTATATGATTGTGTTGAAAGTGAAATTCATTAAGGAGAACAAATTAGGATTCTGCTGATACGAGTATAATTCGGGAGATTATATAGGTTTGGTTTCATGTGTTGGTAAAATCTTAAACACTGCACTGAACAGTTTTTAATGATCATGATATTTTTCAAATTTCAGGTAGAAAACCTTGTTCGGCCATTCATTCTCAAAGATGAAGACTACAAACGTCTCATGGATATCATGTTGCAAGAGTTCAACAAGGGACTGGGCAAAGAGACGAACCCCACAGCAAAGGTCAAAATGTTCCCCACCTATGTCAGGGATGTTCCTGATGGTTCAGGTAAGGATTTGGTATAAAAGGTTGACCCATTTAGATCATTTTTGTCGTCTGACTGCTGAATAAAAATAATGTGCAGTACATGCAGTAATAGAAAATAGCTAGGTACAACTTTTGATTTGTTATAAATGTAATTCGTTATATTCAATAAGTTCATGAGTTATTTTAAAACTACAGGAAATAAAAATCAATGTAAACATGGATTCAAAGTTATGTGACTGATAAAGGTCAAGGTCATTTATAAAGGACACAAGGAAATAAAAATCAATGTAAACATGGATTCAAAGTTATGTGACTGATAAAGGTCAAGGTCATTTATAAAGGACACAATAAATTTACCAAATTTGAATATAATTAAACTTGGGGGCAGTAGCGTTTCCACAACCACACCTTGTTTTAGTGCAAAATACAAATTCTTCGTACCATTGAAGGAGTGTCTTGATTTGCGCGTTTCCTGTATACTCTCTGTGTCATGTCCACGTTTTCTTGTAGAGGATGGAGATTACCTAGCACTCGACCTGGGCGGGACAAATTTCCGTGTCCTCCTCATTAACCTCAATGGTCAGGAAGTTACCATGGAGAGTAAAATCTACCTAATTCCCCAGCACATCATGACTGGCACCGGTGAACAAGTGAGTGTCAATTATGCATGGAATGATGATTTTTTTGATTTTTTTTTAAGTGACACTAGTATGAATTCAGTGTAGTGAATGGAAAATGAGAAGTAAATGTTTGTGTTTTTAAAAAAATGAGCAGTCTTTGTTCTGTATATACGCCCATCTATTGATGGGCCATATTTATGGTGTAGGCTTTCTCGTCTGTCCATCTGTTAGCTTTTTCATGTCCAAGTCTTATTTTTACACTGTGAGGCCTAGATCTATCAAAGTTGTTCTGTTGATGCATCTTGGGGGGAGAACACAAACTAAAAAATACAGTTTATAGACAGGTCACAGTGGCCTCCTTCAGTACGTATACAAACCATGTTCAATCATATCTTACACACTGTGAGGCCTAGGACCATCAAACCTGGTCAGTTGAATGCATCGAACCATGCATGTTCAAATCATATCTTTAACATTGTGTGGCCATGCAGGACCATTAAACTGCATGTAGTTATAAATACATACAACACTTATTCTCAAACATCTGACTAAGGCTGTGTGAAATTTTAAGATGTATTGAATGTGGAAATATATTTCTTTACCTGCCAATAAGCTGATTTTGAAGTGATTCAGAAATTAGAAAGATTTTTTCATGTCATGTATATAGAATAGATAAACATTCAGATTATATATTGATAGAATATGTTTTGTTTCTTTTCAGTTATTTGACCACATTGCAGAATGTATCCACAAATTCATGACAAATCACAATCTGCTGGATAAGAAGATCCCCCTGGGTTTTACGTTTTCCTTCCCTTGTAAACAGATGGGTTTGAACCACGCCGTTTTGACGCAGTGGACGAAGGGATTCAAGTGTGAAGGAGTGGAGGGAGAAGACGTGGTCAGACTTCTTCATGAAGCCATCAAACGGAGAGGGGTATGTCGCTGTATGATGCCAGCAGAATTAGATAATGTCGATAAATTACAAACTGCAGTGTCTTATTTCGTAGGAAAAACAAAAGTGTATAGATATGTTATATTTGAAACAAATACCAAAAACGTGATCAACTTTGAATTGTTTATGTGTGAAGCTATGTCGGTAGTTTTATTTTGGTCTGTTGTTTTGACAGGATATTGACGTTGAATGCCTAGCTGTGATAAATGATACTGTGGGGGCGCTGATGTCGTGTGCGCACAGTGACAGAGAATGTGCAATAGGTCTTATATTGGGTGAGTACCACACAGTGACAGAGAATGTGCAATAGGTCTTATATTGGGTGGGTACTACACAGTGACAGAGAATTTGCAATAGGTCTTATATTGGATGAGTACTAAACAGTGACAGAGAATGTGCAGTAGGTCTTATATTGGGTGAGTACCACACAGTGACAGAGAATGTGCAGTAGGTCTTACTTTGGGTGAGTACTATAATGAAAATTCACACCAGGAAACCTCAGCAAACACCATCAGGTGATCATAGGAAAATCACCAAATTTTACATGCACTTTGCTCTATAAAGTTGGGATTTGCCTTTAAAACAGGATTCTCTGGTGTAAGACTGAAGTAAGTTTGGGAAATTATTTGGTTTAATTTGGGAAATATTTAGGTTTACTGAATTCATATCGTGTGATCTTTTCGGAGGAACAGTGTACAACAGTTTGAGATTTATTGCAAGTCATAAACTGATATTGCAGGAACATTTAATATCATATATGCATATTGTATCGGTAATCAATATCTGATGGCTCTATTAGAGAGGTACACACAAGAAACAGTCAATTATACATTCATGATAATGTTCCCAAAAATAATATACATGTATAAGATCATTCTGAGATGGCAAAGAAGACCAATCCTAAATCCAGACACCCCCCCACCCCCTCAATCTTATCACTAGTTGCCTAGACACACCCCCACCCCCTCAATCTTATCACTAGTTGCCTATGATGAATGCCTCTTTGAATTTTTTTCTTGTGTTTGCAAAAATCAATGTATATGACTGTGCATAGTAATGCTTACAAACAAACAGACAAACAAATCAAAAATATAATCTCCCAGCTAAAGGTGGCAATGTCTTATGTAAGGGTCAATATATGATTATTGTATTGATATCCCATTGTCCTAGATTTGCCTGTAAGCTTTCGTGTGGTAGAGGCTTAAATCACCTTTATGCAGCTGTTTACTCCAGCCAACACAAACTTGTGACGTACATTTCTCAAGAAGGTCCATTGTTAAAAAAGTCAGCCACATTGATTCATTGGCGAGTGAAGTCTGTTATGTTCTTGTACTTCCATTATGTATGTAAATATATTAGTCACCTAAGCTGACTTGGGGATGAGTTTTAATTATGTTTCTTGCTTACAGCCGTAACATATTTTGTAGACAGTCATATTGATTTTATTGTATAAACAGACAGACGATGGATTCGCAGGCATAAAACATATGATAAATATTTATGCTTTGCGACACAGAACAGTGAATTTATGGGATAACATGCTAAATAATTTTTTAACATATTCTTGAAATTAAAGTTTTGTGAAAATCATTACATATCAGATCTCGCAAAGCCTTAGCTATGTGTGAGGTTTCATAACTCAATTTACCTATACGATATATAGAATTGCACAGCTTGCTTACTACCTGAAATGCCACTGAGAATTTTTGTAACAGTTTCAGTACTCATTAAAAATTTTTATTCTTTACCTAACAGGAACAGGAACTAATGCCTGTTACATAGAGAGACTAGAAAATGTGGAATTGTGGGATGCTGACAATGATGAGCCCAAACAGGTAAAATCATATCCTTATGAAATTTTAACTGGTATAGAACAATGGACACTGAACTGTGAATACCTTGAAGGTTCTAATTTGCTAGAATTCTCCCAAGTTTGCTGTTAAAATGGATTGGTACAAAGAGATATTCTATTACCATCAACTTCATTGACAGGTTATGATTAATACTGAGTGGGGGGCCCTAGGAGATGACGGTAGTCTAGACTTCGTCAAAACGGAATACGACAGGCAGGTGGACAAACACTCCATTAACCCTGGCAGACAAACGTAAGTCAGAGGTCGGAGATCATTTCTCCAAGCAAGGGGCCAAGAAGTTAAAGATAGTCGATAATTCACAACTTTAAATTTTCTTGTGCATGATGACAAATTATTCAATACATACAAGACATGCATTTATTTTTGTGTACTTATTATCCAAATGTTCTAATATTAAAAGAAAAAATGTATTTGTAACTTTTAGGTATGAAAAAATGATCTCTGGTATGTACATGGGAGAAATTGTCAGACTGGCTCTGGAGAAACTACGAAAAAATGGACTTTTGTTTAATGGGAAGGGATCAGAAGAATTGTCCACCAGAGGGCGCTTTTACACCAAATATGTTTCAGAAATTGAAAGGTCAGTATCAAGACATTTTGTTAAGGAAAACTATGTCTGAATAAAATTGACTTACTTGCTAAATTTTATGAATTTGTTAATCGGTAACTTCTGAAAAATATGATTAATTTTCTGATCTACATTGTTTTATTCATGAACAGTGATGTTGATGATCACTTCAAGAATACCAAACAAGTGTTTGACGAGTTAGGTCTAGAGAAATATTCAGATGAGGATTGTAGAATTACGCAGTATGTCTGCTCTCTGGTGTCAACAAGAGCTGCTTTCTTAGCATCAGCAGGTAAGTTAAAGGTCCTGGAAACATATATTTTGATATTGTTAAAAGAAATTCCTTGCGCATGCATAATTGCATAAAAATAAATGTAGATAACATGTAAAGAGTAATTTAGCAGTCTCATGTTTGCTAAAGAGATGGCAGGTGAAGCAAAAAAGAATTATTCCTAGGTCACATGTCAAGGACGTACTATGGGTAGTTTCTAAGGGATGCATTAATTTGCAGTTCCTATATCAGTTAGAGAAGAACCCTATCATGAAGTAGGACTTTAATACACTTGTTTCAGTATCTATTTTATTTCTCTATAGGTATTGCTACTCTTTTGAACAAAATGGGTCGACCAGATGCGACGGTTGGCGTTGATGGGTCTCTGTACCGTTTCCATCCCCACTTCCATGACCTCATGATGGAAAAGACTGAACAACTCCTCTCACCGGGAATTAAGGTACACATTCCAGTGGTCATTGGATCAAAGTAAAGATTCAGGGCTAGGCCTGGAGGTTATAAAACTTTTTTGAGCACGTTTTCATAATCAAACTCTAAAACGTACTCTTACTCAAAAGTGAAGGTTATAAAACGTTTATAAAATCATTCTCATACTCAAATGGAGTACAAGCTCAAGATTTTTCGAGTATGCTTGGAGCTTGCTCAGAGTTGTACTCAAAACAAACATAGCTGAGTTTGAGTATGAGTACAGTAAAAGTTTTATAACCTCCAGGCCTAATGTCTATGTAAACTGAACAAAGGTAGAAATCAGGAACAGCCTCTTGGACAATATAGCCAAATAAATTTTCAGTTTCATTGAAGGTTTGAAAATACACGAGCATATGATGAACTGGCATACTTCATAAAGTGCTAATGAAAAACATGCCTACATGATGCATAGCAGTTCATGTATTTTCAAAAATGAAATTTATTTCTTACGTTTACATTCTACTTTCATTTCTGTCGAAATTCCCAGCCGTTGAAATAGATGTTCTATATCAAAATTCATATACTCAATTGTTCACAACTGCAATGTATTCATGAGGAAATGGCTTTAATGATTACAATTTGTAAAAATATTACAAACATTGAAACTGTAAATTTCTAAGGATTAATAATACATAGTTGTATTGTACATTGTAGTTCAAGCTTATGTTGTCACATGACGGAAGTGGAAAAGGTGCTGCCATTGTAACGGCTGTCGCTAACCGACTACGAGATTCTGGTAAAAGCAGTATAGGAGAAAACGCAGTAGAAAACTAAAGATTACATTTCTGTTCCATTGAAAACACCAAAAAATCAAACTCGACTACAAATTTCAGTGGAATCATGTTCCCCACAAATGGTAGAGCTGGATGCAGTTGTAGAATGCTTCCTGCATCAGAAATTTTAAAAGATCTTCGTTCATAGTAATTGTCTGGGCGTACACTTGCTTTCATTTATGGTTTTAAGAACTCTAAGGTATCCGTTTAAAGTGATTGTTGGAACTGTGTGAGACTTAATGGCTGATAAAAAAAAGCAATATCTTTTTATTGCATTTGGACGTGGTAGCTATTTTATGGAAATGCACTCTATGCTCAGAGATCTCATATGATATGCATAAATGAATGCATTGCTTGCTATGAAAGGAGATGTACACGAAATATATCGGGATAAAGTGTAATTTTACTCTGTTTCAGTGAATGAACAGACAGCCAAATAGTACATCCAAATTAAATCTTAACAGTTTGTTTCCATTTTTATCCATAAAATTGATTTATTTATACAATGTTGTTTTATCATTTTCTATTGCTATACATATATTTTATGACGAAAAGATGTACATTAGCAGCTTTTAGTTTAGATTAAAATATTGTATGTATTTAAAATAAATGAAAGAATGAGGTGCAAGTACTTACAACAATAGAATGGTGAAAGAAAGAGAGAGGGTTTACAGTTTTGGATACAAAAAGTTATATGCACTAAATGTACCAAGACTTCCGTGTCTAGAGAATAAGGAAAGAACTTCCATTATGTTTGAAACCTCCATTGCACTCTGCTTTTAGTTAATGATAAGAAAATCACACAGTTCACATTGCTTTGCCATATTTTAAAGATGGACATTACAGAGAGTAGTTTGGTATGTTTAATCTACCTCCATGTTTGCCCTTCTCCCTGAATGACATAAATTAAAAAAATAAACAAAAAAATGGACTAGTTTAATATTGGGCTTTAGTGAGTTCATCTCCTCTGTAGCTGGTTTGCTTTTTTTCTTTGTCAATCATTCAAGAGAGTATCATGGTGTTGATTAAATTTTCATTTTAAAAACACCAATCTTGAGCATTTTGTCATAATATATTGATCAACACCAAGTACCGTAATGCATCTTACTGGAAGAGCTTAATCTCAATCTGGGGCATTAAACTTTGTAAATATTTTTGGGGGGAAATGAGTTGGGAATTTTATTTTTGTTAATATAGAAAACCTAAAATTGTGATAGATAAAATGTACAGCTGCTTTGTAACGCGGGCCCTCAGAATGTCTGATTACCATAAATACGTGTAATGTTTAGGGTACCAGTAGTTTTGGAGCCGGTGCTTTGTATTTAAAACTGGAGTTACATACAATACAATCTCTTTTTATGACATATTTAATGTAATTATTGAAACTGATTTAACCTTGCAATTATCCCTCTCAGCAGAAAAAAGAAAACAGACCTTGATCCACCTCGATTTTCCACATAAGCCTCTTCTGTGTTCATTTGTTTGAGTCATCATAAAAAGATGACATTTGTTATAATTTGTATACATGCTGTGTAAAATTAAACAGAAAAACTGAATCTCAGACATTGTGTTTTGTCATTATGAAGTATAACAGCTAGGTATTGAGATCCTGGCAGCTCATTTAAGGTAGCTCACTACACTAAAGTTTATACTCTTTATGACACTACATCACAAGATGGCGATTTAAATGTTTTGTGAAATTATTTGTATTGATCGATTTGTTTGTCTCTCATTGTAGCTCAGTGGTTAAAGCATTGGGCTGGTGAACCGCAGATCTCGAGTTCAAATCCGCCAGTCTTTTGTTCATGTGTTGAAATTTTTTTGAAAATCATGTTTTTATCCAAATTTGCATATTTTCTGCCTTTTTGGCATATATACTTATTATATATCGTCATATGTTTTATGATTAAATCAATTCGTACTGATTTGAAAAACTATTTCAGGGTGTAGTGAGCCACCTTAAGCATCATGTTTGCTTTTCTGAAATGATATGGGCACATTCAATTTTAGCCCAAAGAAGTATGTTTACAATTAATGAAATTTGGCCCTGTTAATATGCAGTTTAATGTAATGTCATTTAAGAAATGAATTTCATTTTTGAAAATACACAAGTACACGACCTCAGCATACTTCTTAAACACATTGGCATTTCATAAAAAGTATGCCACTTGAAGTGTTCGATGTCCATACCTTAATTAACTCGTGAGCTGTCCTCAACACTTGTAACTTCTCCAGAACCACTGGGCTAATTTCAGCAAAATAAAAAATCGGTATAAATCTTGAGAACCACTGATCCAATTTCAATCAAACTTGGCACAAATCTTCCTTGAGCGAAGTGGATTAAAGTTTGTTCAAATGAAGAATTGTGCTCCATCAAAGGGGAGATGATTAAGAACCTGCAAAATTAGGATGGCCAGAAAAGTTAAAATTTATGTGAATGCTTCCTGATACAGTTTTGCTTCAATTTGTTCAAATCATGGCCCCTGGGAGTAGGGTGGGGCCATAATAGGGGATCCATGGTGAATAGGGTGAATCTTTAACAATCTTCTCCAGAACAGGCCCATGGTTTATCCTATTTAAATGCAAGCATTCCCAGGTAGTGCAGGTTGAAGTACGTTCAAATTGTGGTTCGTTGGGATAGGATGAGGCCACAACAGGGGATCAAAGTTTTACCTGGAGATATATTTCTTATTAGGAAAAATCTTTCAGCAGGACCATGAATTAATATGTAATCATCCCCAGGTAGTACATATTTGAAGTTGGTGCAAATTTAACTTGGGCAATTTATATAATTTCTATCGGAATATTCCCAGCCATTGAAATAGTCGTACTATATTTATCAAGATTCATACGCACATTATTCACATTCGTAAGGAAATGGTATTATTCTAATTGGTAAAAATATTGAAGGTAAAGACATTGGAAATATAAATATATGGTGTTGAATTTTCTTTAAAATGATGCACTCCATTCAGGCTTCAATCTAGCTGCAATAATGTAGCCCTCTCCAATGTTTTGGGTCGCCAGTGATCAAAAGATTTAAGGATAAGACATTTCTAAAAAAAAAAAAAAAAAACAAAAAAAAAAAAAAAACGTTCGGATGTTGGAAATATGGAAGTGAATTGGCAGATGTAATTATTCAATGGTGAACACATACATTGTATTTACATTTCCGATGCCTTTGTCTTTGATATCTCTACAAATTGTACTACGCACAAGTAAACTGAAGTTGGTATTTGAAAATAGATGCTGGAGTCCCTCATTGACAATATGTAAGGGTTAATGTACGAATATCGCTCCATTGCTTTTAAGGAATGGAGTGATACGAGTACATCGACCCACTTAAAATCCACCTTTGCTGGGCCCCTTGCTACAACTAAACTTTGTGCATTTTAATCATGTCTTACGTTTTTCATTCTTTTGTTGCATGCATTTATATCTACTTGTATAAAGGTTGACCTACTTTCCGAACACTCCATTCCTGAAAAATAATGGAGTGTTCGAACAAAAGAATGACGTCATAGGTGGATTTTAACTTATATAATTTAGTGGTCTTTCACAGTCTGTTGGAATTCCAAGGGCATGAATTGTGCTCCTTTATTAGCTGCTTTGCTTTTATTAGGTCACTGAATAAACTCAGGTGACTTTAATATTACAATTGCATGGTCAGCATTCGTCCTTTAACAACTTTTCTATATCTTCTTGATAATTACCATTTTAAATCCTTTCAAATTTGGTATGAAGCATGTTTGAGACAGGGGGTGGGGTGTAAATTGTAAATTTCAAGCCCCCTGGGGCCTTAGGGACAGGGCAAAAATTGACCAATTTTCAAAAATCTTATCTACAACTGCATATGTGTAAGAAGAAATAAATGCATAGTGATGTAGAGTAGGAAGGCATCTACCAAAATTGTAAATTTCATGATCCCCTCCAGGGTTGATCCAAAATTATTATAACAATGATTATTTTCTTTATCATTTGAAATTCTTCTTTAAGTTTGCTGACACAGTTTAAAGCTATATGCATATTTAGGAAAAGCCAAAAAAACCAAAAAAAACAACAACAAAAAACAAACAAAAAAAACAAAGGATGTACCAAAGTTGCGAATTTCGCAACTCCAGGGCTTTGACTCTAGGATGTTAGGATGTGTCCAAATTGGTCATATCGTGTTTTTGTTACATATATCATATCATGTAAAGCCTTTTATCAGTACATACACTTTCGAGGGCATTTAAGTTTAAAAGAATACATTTAGTTTTATACTGTTGCTGAATTTTAGAATTTAGCTTAGAGGTATCCAGAACAGGTTTTTTTTTTATCAAGATTTCGTAGCCCCTGGGACTAGTGATACGATACTCAGGTGACTGATAATGCCTGCGGGCCTCTTGTTTATGTCGCAGTCACATGTCGGATTGGAAACAACACAGCCGAGCCGGGGCAATACGACAGGGCTAGATTCTTTGACAGGGACGTCGGCAAAGGGGCGGCGGTCGCCGCCCCAACAATTTTGCCAAAATAATAAAAATAAACAAATTAAAATGAAATAAATAAATAAAAACAAAATACAAAATTAAAAGATATGTTACGGCGATATCTACTCATTGGAGCGGGAGGATAAACAAGTGTGAAATCTATTGATTACACAGACGTAAAATGGGATGTACATGTGTGTCTGTATACCTGTACATGTGTGTCTGTATACCTGTACCTGTGTGTTTGTATACCTGTACATGTGTGTCTGTATACCTGTACATGTGTGTCTGTATACCTGTACATGTGTGTCTGTATACCTGTACATGTGTGTCTGTATATCTGTACATGTGTGTCTGTATACCTGTACATATGTGTCTGTATACCTTTACCTGTATGTCTGTATACCTGTACATGTGTGTCTGTATACCTGTACATGTGTGTCTGTATACCTGTACATGTGTGTATGTATACCAATACCTGTGTGTATGTATACCTGTACATGTGTATCTGTATATCCGTACATGTGTGTCTGTATACCTGTACCTGTATGTCTGTATACCTGTACATGTGTGTCTGTATACCTGTACATGTGTGTCTGTATACCTGTACATGTGTGTCTGTATACCTGTACATGTGTGTCTGTATACCTGTACATGTGTATCTGTATACCTGTACATGTGTATCTATATACCTGTACATGTGTGTCTGTATACCTGTGTGTCTGTATACCTGTACATGTGTGTCTGTATACCTGTGTGTCTGTATACCTGTACATGTGTGTCTGTATACCTGTACATGTGTGTCTGTATACCTGTACATGTGTGTCTGTATACCTGTACATGTGTGTCTGTATACCTGTACCTGTGTGTATCAGTATACCTGTACATGTGTATCTGTATACCTGTACATGTGTGTCTGTATACCTGTACATGTGTGTCTGTATACCTGTACATGTGTGTCTGTATATCTGTACATGTGTATCTGTATACCTGTACATGTGTATCTGTACATGTGTGTCTGTATACCTGTATGTCTGTATACCTGTACATGTGTGTCTGTATACCTGTACATGTGTGTCTGTATACCTGTGTGTCTGTATACCTGTACATGTGTGTCTGTATACCTGTGTGTCTGTATATCTGTACATGTGTGTCTGTATACCTGTACATGTGTATCTGTATACCTGTACATGTGTGTCTGTATACCTGTGTGTCTGTATATCTGTACATGTGTGTCTGTATACCTGTACATGTGTGTCTGTATACCTGTACATGTGTGTCTGTATACCTGTTCATGTGTGTCTGTATACCTGTACATGTGTGTCTGTATACATGTTCATGTGTGTCTGTATACCTGTACCTGACCGCTGTAAACAATAAAAGGGGCTTCACAATCTAATTGGGAGCTTCATTGTTGTAAATGCGGGTGTGCTACAAATTGTTCACCGGGCTGTTACACCCCAAATTGTCGCCCTTCCCAAGTCGTCGCCGGCGACGATTTGGGGTTTCTTATGTAACACCCCAAATAGTTGCCTGTCCCAAATCGTCACCGGCAACAATTTGGGCATAATCTCACACCCCAAATTGTCGCCCCCCCCCCTTGCTGCAACTATTTGGAAACATCATTTACATACAGACTGGCCCTGTTTGTAAACTCCTCCTTCTCCTCTCCTCTTTCTTCTTCTCCGGGCTAGAATAGGTCCTCAGTACCCCTTGCTTGTCGTAAGAGGCGACTAAATGGGGGCGGTCCTTCGGATGAGACCACAAAAACCGAGGTCCCGTGTCACAGCAAGTGTGGCACGATAAAGATCCCTCCCTACTCAATGGCCATAAGCGCCGAGCATAGGCCTAAATTTTGCAGCCCTTAACCGGCAGTGGTAACGTCTCCATGTGAGTGAAATATTCTCGAGAGGGACGTTAAACAATATTCAATCAGTCAATCAATCAATCAATCAATCAATCAATCAATCAGTCAATCTTCTTCTTCTGTGGTCCAGCTATGACCACAAAAGGGTTTCTGGACCTTACAACCATTTTAATCTTCTACGATTTACTATGATCACGGTATTTGTTATTGTTGTTTTGGTTGGTAGTGGTTTTGTTACTATTGAAAGAATTCTTGTTGTTGTTGGTAGTGTTGTCATTGTTGTCTGCATGAATTATTTTCGTCCAGTCCTCCAGAGAGAGAGAGAGAGAGGGGGGGGGGGAGGAGAGAGAGGGGGGGGTGTCCGACAATAAAACGTTTTGCCTTTTGTTGTAGGGTCATTCTGCTGAACATGGGGTTGTTAGGTCTTGTGCATCGCGGATTGACCTCAGATTATGCTAGATTACGCCTGTTAACAGCTGTTTGGACACTCTCCCACCGTTTGAACACTCGTGAAAACCTCGAGAAACACCCAACCTTCCTCATTATTTCTCAATACAGTGTATGTTTTGTTTATTTAACTCATTGCGCTGCTCCCCCCCCCCTCTAAATAAGTAAATTAACAAACAACCAACCAAACACACAAATGAAACCTGTGGTTAGTCCCATATAACCTACATACAAAATGTTATCTCAATCGGCTCATTACAGCTCGCAGTGCTTTGAGCTCGCGATCAAGATATTTCATGTGGTTCGTAAACACCAGAGATATTGCAGAATTGCTGAAAATTGAGCACAACTCGCGGTGTTTTAAGCTCTCATTTCAGACTTCTAATTTTTGTGGAGGCATGACAGGGGGTCACTTGTAATCTACATACAAAATTGTAGTGTATTTGGTCGACAAACACCAGAGATATGGGTGCGGACAGACAGACAAATAGAACAAATGAAACCTATGTATCCCCATTTAAGAGGGTGTACAATAAAATAACTTCTGTGTAATCTCTCCTTAAAACGTCAATAAAATATTAGCGGGCGACGATTTAGGACAGGCGACGACCCTAATGATAGTGCAATCTTGTCCCAAATTGTCGCCGGGGTGACGATTTGGGATGCCTGGCGACGATTTGGGATGGGGCGACGATTTGCGGTGTAATATGGTCGATCGATGTTTGGAAACTATAATGATTCCCGGTTGCAAGTCAGGAAAAAATTATCGAAAAATATTAGAATATATAAGCATATACATGTAGATCAGAAGAAAATACTGAAAATTAGATGAAATTTAACGTCTAAAACAATTTGTTGAGATATTTATTTTTTTTTACCTTTGTCACACATATTCCTGCATTTCAATTTTTAGAAATGGATGGACTAACAAGTATCAATAAACCTGTTTATCTTAATTTCCTAAGCGTTGTCTCGGTAAAAGGAATCCAAAATTGCGTTCTTTAAACCCCTCTTGGTCACATGTATGCATGGTTATAATATGACGAAGTATCAAAATAATTACTACATTTTGTCTATACTCTATGATATTTTAAAAGGAAACTGATCTTATGTATTGCAGGTATTGAAATCATCGGTTCAGATACATTAAGTACAGTAAACACAATATTTGTGAAAATACATGTATCTTTTTAATCTATTTTTTAAAATCTTATTTTCAGGTAAGCTAATTAATTCAAAATCTGAATGTTGCGATGAAATGATTGCTAAGTCAAGGATTCCAAAATGAAATTGTTATTCGATATTGCTTCATCAAATTTCTAGTGTCTGCAAATTAAGAGTTTCAGTTTAAAATTAACGAACATTTTACAGTTGATTGGAATTCAGTCTTACGTCTGAGTTTGTTACATGATACTGAGGTCTGGCTTATAAGTATTCCAGGAAGTGTCTGTATACGACATTGACAGAATAGGAAAAGGGTATCAAGATTCAGGTGGTAATCTGAATTAAGTTAGTTAGACCCCCCCCCCCCCCTTTCGATCCAGTTCGCCTCCCCAATGTCAAATACTTGCCGACTCCTGTGTTTGACGTTGTCATACACACAATTTTTTTTATTTAGATTAATTAAAGTGTAACATAAAATGTCAAACAATATATCTGCTGTTCATTTTCATCTTGGTTTTGTTTAGATGTGACCACATTTAAATGTATGAGAGGTTCATCAAATTATCCGACTAGAGTACAATGTAAATATATAACTTTCTTATGTCAAATAATAAAAAAAATATATATAATAAAGCTTATTTTGAGAAAATTAATCGTTAGCTGGGGTAGGGGCACAGGGGCCCACCCCGAGCTGGGGTAGAGGCCAACCCGCCCCCTTTTTGACATTTCCCGTTATTTTTCATCATGCAAAATTAGCTATTTCCATGTGCAAAGCTAAATTGGCAACCCCCACCCCACGCGCTTTTTAGCTCACCTGAGCTGAAAGCTCAAGTGATCTTTTCTGATCACCCGTATTCCGGCGTCCGTCCGTCCGTCTGTCCGTCTGTAAACTTTTCACATTTTCAACTTCTTCTCAACAACCACTGGGCCAATTTCAACCAAAGTTGGTACAAAACATTCTTAGGTAAAGGGAATTCTAAATTGTTAAAATAAAGGGCCAGGCTACCTTCCAAGGGGAGATAATTAAGAAAAGGTAAAAATAGGGTAGGGTCATTAAAAAATCTTCTTCTCAAGAACCACTGGGCCAGAAAAGATGAAATTTATAGATAAGCTTTATTAGGTAGTGCAGATTCTAAATTGTTAAAATCATGGCCCCCGGGGGTCGGATGGGGCCATAATAGGGGATCAAAGTTTTACATACAAATATATAGGGAAAATCTTTAAAAATCTTCTTCTCAAGAACCACTGAGCCAGAAAAGCTGAGATTTAAATGAAAGCTTCCTTATATAATGCAGATTCTAAATTGTTAAAATCATGCCCCCCCGGGGGTCGGATGGGGCCACAATAGGGGATCAAAGTTTTACATACAAATATATAGGAAAAATCTTTAAAAATCTTCTTCTCAAGACCCACTGAGCCAGAAAAGCTGAGATTTATATGAAAGCTTCCTGATATAGTACAGATTCTAAATTGTTAAAATCATGGCCCCCGGGGATCGGATGGGGCCACAATAGGGGATCAAAGTTTGTTTTCTTTTGTTGTTTGTTTTTTTTCTTCGTTTTTTTGTTGTTTTTTTGTTTTGGATATAGTGCAGATTCAAGTTTGTTAAAATCATGGACCCCGGGGATTGGATGGGGCCTCAAGGTTTTACATACAAATTTATAGGAAAAATCTTTTAAAATCTTCTTTCAAGAACTACTGAGCCAGAAAAGCTGAGGTTTATATGAAAGCTTCCTGATATAGTGCAGATTATAAATTGTTAAGATCATGGCCCCCGGGGGTCGGATGGGGCCACAATAGGGGGTCAAAGTTTTACATACAAATATATAGGAAAAATCTTTAAAAATCTTCTTCCCAGAACCACTAAGCCAGAAAAGCTGAGATTTATATGAAAGCTTTCTGATATAGTGCAGATTCAGGTTTGTTAAAATCATGCCCCCCCCCCCCCCCCCCTGGGGTAGGATGGGGCCACAATAGGGGATCAAAGTTTTACATACAAATATATAGGGAAAATCTTTAAAAATCTTCTTCTCAAGAACCATTGGGCCAAAGAAGTTCACATTTACATGAAAGCTTTCTGACATAGTGTAGATTCAAGTTTGCAAAAACCATGGCCTCCAGGGGTAGGTTTGGGGCCATAATATGGACTACGGTTTTACATGCAAATATATATAGAAAGTCTTCTGATAAAGGCCAAGGTGACTCAGGTGAGCGATGTGGCCCATGGGCCTCTTGTTTGTTTTTACAGCAGTATAGTAAATGGCAGTGGAAGAGTAAGAATGTAAGCTTGAACTGATGAATTGAATCGGAGACATGTACCGGAGACGGTTATACAAAATACAAATGTTTATTGGCACAAACACAATTACAATAATTGGCAAAGGCCCATTGAACATCAATACATAATGTTTACATAATTTTATATTATATATGTCTCTGATTGGATCCGTGTAATGAGGCACCCCCACCCCACCCCTCACGATTTAGGATTTTGAAATTTGGGCAATACCTTTTATCCTTTTAGTTTTATTATGATTATTTTATTTTCCTTGTCAAGAATTTTCAGACTTTTCTCCTCTCCAACCCTCCCCTGTGCTACGTGTCTGACTATCATTGTTAAAGAATTGTTCCTCATTTTATTAAAAAACTTGAGATTCATTTCTTCTATTAAATGATGAAAGAAAATCTTTTTTGTGACGCTATAGAAAAAAAACAAAAAAAACTGTACAGAATTTTACAACACATAATAAGGAACAAAAATTAATTCACGTTTTGTGTTCCGAAGAGCCATCTATTCTGGATATAACTGGAAAATTCATTTTTAACAATATATGCAATTAACAATATATTTAGTGACACTGTATTTAACTAGGCCTATATGTGTTATGTAATAACTTCCTTTTCTTTACTTATATATGTAGCCTATATACAGTATTTAGATGTATTTTCATGGCCCTTGGTTGGAAAAATAAATATATGTTCAACAGATGAAGTAATATCAGCTGTTTGCACTTTTTTTTTAAAGAGTCCATGTCGGCGTAACAAGTATCAGAAGTTTGCCTATGCTTATAACATTACTGTAAGTGAATGCCATGTAAAGGTTATTATTATTGAAAGAATTACACTGTAAAATTCTAATATGAAGACGTCATCTCGCGTCTGGTTGATCAAAGAGAGACAATTCTTAATGTCTAGCTTGATTTAACAGTCATAAGATTAGCTCCCTTTCTTATGAGAGTTGAATCTCTCTCTCTCTCTCTCTCTCTCTCTCTCTCTCTCTGTGTGTGTGTGTGTGTGCTTTTCAGTGCGGAGAGGGGGTCCGAAAGGATATCCACATAATTAAAATACATAAAATTAAAGACAAAAATTCATGCATTCTCACAATTAAAAGTAAATAGTTCTGGGTTTTCCCCCTCCGTACTCACTTTGTCTGTTGACGTCATGCGAACATTTCGCGCCTTGTGGTTTTGTGCACGAGAAAATCATTCGAACAGACTATTCCAGGCGCAGAAGGCCACGGACGATTGACAGGGGAAGACGTGCAATATAAACGAAAATGGCAGAACAGGCAAGAGAATATGTATGGGGTAAGTGATACTCATTATATTTCAAGAAGGCTGTTTATCGTAAACTTTCTCCCAATAACAACACTACGAAATTGCAATTCCTCATTAATAATGGCGAAGCAATATACAGGTGTCCTGAAGTAATTACACGAGTTAAGATAAATATGAAGTAAAACAGTTGGAAAATAGGAGTGTTATATATCTACCAACCAATAAAGAATAGAATATTTCAAAGTATGCCATTCAGTTGGATTTCATTTTATGAAATAGCGAAGATGTTTCATTTGTAGCATGCGAACTGAACAAAGACAAACCTACTTTCGTATTCTCTTTCAAAGAGGAGGATGAGGATGAAGATTATCTCATTCACACACTGTTTCTTAAAAATGTAAGTCTGCCAGGCACCTTGTTAAATTTATAACTCCGTCACTCTTTTGAACTTAGAAAGTTTTGATAAGATCTACATTTATTGTCTTTATAAGATCTAGATTTATTGTCTATAAGATCTACATAAATTTATTGTCTTTATAACAGGTGGTTCTTGGTTTATAAGATTTAGATTTATTGTCTTTATAACAGGCGGTTCTCGGAGCTTCAGCGGTGGAAAATGAGAGGAATATTGTACAGATGGAAACTAAAAATTCCAACAGAAAGGATTTTAAGGCCCCAATTCTGTCACTGACCACGGGAAAAACGGACATGGTATGAAAGGGATAATTTGTACTTGACAAGTCTTGATGCATTCTGAATGCAGTTAAGTAGATCTAAACATATTAGATTTAAGTATATAGACTCCAAATTAGCAAATAATTGTAGTATTTAAATAGATCAATTGGGCAATATCATTCAGAAGAACACCTGTCTCAAGATCAGATGACCATGGTATGAACCGTAGACTGGTCCATTGCATATATTTCCCCCATTACATTGTTGCCAAACTTGGGGCTTAACACATATGATAACAACCGACTAATTGGAGCTATTAAAAACTTGATTGGTGTCGCCGTCTGGTTTATTAGTCCCCTACCAATGAAATCGAAGGGGACTAGGTTTGTGCTCCATCCGTCTGTCAGTCCTGCAAATCAGTTTTCCTGACTTTTTAGTAAACTCGGGTGACCTATTGCAATTGGTTATCGTCGTGCGTGTACAATTGAACATTTTTAAGTTGATGCGCAACTGAGTTGAGGCTTTCCAAAAATACTAGTGCTGTACATAAATGTACTTTACCGCACTGGCACATTAAAAGATGTCACAATGAAAAAATACGTTGCGACGAATGTCATGACGTACATATCTACAGTCCTTTTGCGGTTGAGAATGTCGAAAAAAAATTTCGTTAATATTTACCACCGCTGTCAAATGATAAACTGCAATCTTGTAAAAGTTTGTCAAATGGGTTATCTTAATTCTCTTTGATAATGAAATGGTTTCAATTCTTTATAACATACATGTTAAAGTAATATCCATATTATATTGTGATCTTTATCGCCCCTAATCTGCACATATAGTGACTTTCACAATGGACTTGTTTGCAGAAACGGGGTTTCCGTACATAAAAATTTCTTCGGCACGACACCCCAAGGTTTCTAAGTGAAAGATGTTTGATTTATGTGACGTGAACTTCAGTGTAAAAGGAAAGTTAGGGGAGCAAGTTGTGGCTTCAAATGAAAACCTGTTTTTCGGGCTAGATTCAACTTTGTATATGGAAAAATGGCTGCATCTTGCATATTCAATGCAAAAATTAGACATGTTAGAAGTCACGATAAACTTCCTCCCAACACTTTCCAAATTATGAAATTAATATGCTTTGAAGTTATATTAACTTCAGCTTGCATTGATATCTGGATATCGTGCCGATGGAATATATATATACATACACTATGATTTAATCTTTATCATTGGTCGGCCAATGCTATCTTGGAGAGAGCTGACGGAGAAAGATCGTAGAGAATGGAAGCTCCCTACTGCCGACCCTCAAGACTGGAAAGAATGGAGATCTGAGGTGAGATCTGCCATGCGTGCAGCCAGCCAGATACCTGGAAGGGGGCCCACTAGTGTGGACACTACTCGTGATACTGCACAGAAATAAAAAGGAACCGACAACAACTACTTTGCATGATCACGTGATGCACAGCTGATGTAGAGACTGTCGGTCTAGTGAAAAATGTATGGGAGGTCAATATGTACTTAATGATATATACATATTGTTTTTGTATAAAAGGGTTGTGTTTACAGAATTTGTCAAAAATTGATCTGTTAATTATTGCTTTTTTCCCTGGCATATTTCTATGGCCTTAGGCCAACGACAAAACTTGTTGAGTTTCCGCTAACGTTCCAGAAAAAAATAGGGTAGGTAGGTAGGAAATAAATTTCATTTTTTTTTTAAATTTTATTTTTTCAAAGTATAAGAAAACATTGTAAACTCTAACAAGTTCAATGATCTATTGAATGTTATACTTTCAATATAAAATTTTGCTTAAATTGCATTGCAAGTAAACTTTCAATCTTAGCATTTCACCGGTTATTGGCTGAGGATTATTTCCAGATGTTTTAGAAGAAACAATATTTTTCAATGAAACATATAGCATAAAACACAAATTAAAGTTAACTCCTTTATGCTCCTATGCTATACAAGTACCAGCTATATTGTTTCTACATTTAGATTGGTTGTCATGGGAATACATGTACTACTATTGAATATGTTTGACAGGAAAATAATATGATGATTTTGAAAAAAATATTAAAAAATCACCAAAATATCAACATCATTAACATATTTTAAGTTTATTAATTCATTTCTGAATGTACTTTCACAATCTAAATGGAACAAGGGTAGGAAGACAGTCTGGGCAGATCCCACTTATCCTAATGGGATCCAACTCTCTTCCAGCTAACACTTTTTACCGGACATAAATTTTTATTTTAAAAGAAAGTCTGCACATCTCCCCTCCCCCCTCGGCTCTCAACAGCCATCAACAACTCGGATGCGTTCACTACTTTATTTGTGGCCTTTTTCATAGTGTATTCAGTTAGAACTGCAGCAGAAACCATGGATGTGCATACAAATTTGATAGATTAGACATTCAAGTGCACTCCATAATGTCTGTCACTTGCATCATGACCTCCATAAAATCACCATAGGAGTTGGCAATTTTAACAAAAGAAAGTCTTTTATGGAAACATGACACTTGGCAAAGTCTTTCGGCCGTCTGTTAACTTCAATTGTCAAAGCACCGTTGCATGAGGCAAGCATGAAGGTACAGTACTAAGTCAACCATCATGCCATGCTGTTAGTTACAAACATTATCAATGTTGTTTAAAGGCTTGACACAATACCATGCAATTTTGTACATCGTTAAAGCGTTTGAATGACTTCATCTCAATGTCTAACTAAAAAGAAAACAAAAAACCGAGAATATATTTTTTCCGGAAAAATGATTTTTTTTTCCTTCAAATTAGCGGAAACAATTTCTAGGGTCGGGGCTATAATTTAGGGTCGGTCGGGTTAGCAGAAACACAAAATATTTTATCAGTAGCCTTGCTGAACACAACTGCGTAACTGCCATTCTTTTCGAATTTGGTATGAAGCATCATTGGGACAAGGGGGACATAAATTGTAAATTTCAGGACTCCTGCAACCCTTAGGGGCAGGGCTTGATGTTAACTTTTTATGTCACCAGTCCAGCCGGACTGATAGGGTATAGTATCAACCAGTCCACAGAAAAAATTACCAGTCCGACAAGAGTTTTCCAGAAATAATTAAACATATTCCATTAATGTTATCAAAATGAAATTTAACTCAATATGCCTCAGACAATAATGTAACACTTAAGTGGGATTTATAATTTACAAATCAGATTCGTCTGATATCTACAGGTCGAAGTAGATATATGCCAAATGTGTGTATAAGATTCCATAAACTGTATATTTTCCAAAATGAATGCTTTAGAAAATTAACCAGTCCCATCGGACTGCCTAAAACAAATGTCAGTCAGTCCGCCAGACTTATAACCAGTACAGACTGACGGGCATATGTTAATTTCGAGCCATGAGGGGTGGGGTGAAAACTGCCCAAAATTAACCGATTTTCAAAAATCTTCAACCACACACGTGTAAGGAAAACTAAATGCATATAGTGATGTAGAGCAGGAAGGCCTCTACCAAAATTGTATATTTCATGATCCCCGGGATAGGAGTTCTAACCCCAGGGTTGGGCCAACTTAATATATAGTGTTTATGTGTAAAACACTTGAATAATACCTTCTTTAGTGCTATTTATACTAAATGGAAACAAAATGGATAGAGCAGGTAGTCTTTTACCAAAATTGTAAATTTGATGATCCCCATGCAGAGTGATTTTTTAAGGCTCATTTTGGGTCCGAATTTCGGCCCTTTCCCCTCCTAAACATTGCCATCCCCCCCCCCCCCCCCCCCCCCCAATTTAGCTTGCATTTTTCCCAATAATAAAATTATGAAAGGAAAACGTATTTGATAAAATAAACATTCGATGTGAATTATATACACAAGACTTAACAAAGTGTTATGGGAATGATTTGGATAGAATAGTTAAAACTTTTAGAAGGTTAAAGAAAATTAGATGTGTAAAATAAAGATAATATAATGTTTGATATGAATTTAAAACTTAATATTTATGATAAAATTGATTTTTCCCAATTCGAAAGCCACAAGACCCTTGTAAAATATGTAGGAAAATCACTGCCAGAGTAAGGGTTCTGACCCCAGGGTGGGGCCATACTTAGTCTATAGTATTTATGTGCAAGTTTGCTGATACTGTATAAAATCTAAATGCATACTTGATGTTTTAATGTTAATACACCTATTATTTAAACCTTTTATCAGTGTATGCACTTTTGAGGTCAGTGAAGTTTTCAGAACTCATCTTGTTTTATACTGTGGGTGAACATTAGAATTTAGCTTATAATTCAGAACAGGAATTTTTTTTCTAGATTTCATAGCCCGTGGAAGTAGTGATACTTTTTCACTAGTATTCAGGTGACCGATAAGGCCGTTGCATGGGCCTCTTGTTTTTTATTTGCTTGCAGTTATTAATTTGATATTTGGTACATTGCTTTGCCATAACAAGTTACAGATCATGTTCGAATTTGAATTATCAGTTTTCCGGACTTTTTTTTGTTGCACGTGCTTGCATGCAGGTATTCATTTGATATTCAGTAGATCATGATGATTGCTTTGCTATAACAAGTTAGATTGAGTTTGAAGTTTTCCTCGTCTAGTTTTTTGTTCCTGAATAGTTGATTTTCAACCATCCTATCCAGGTTTCCCAATCTTCCCTTTTACCATAACTTTAGTCTTATAATGAACTTGAATATTGTTGATTTGCTGCAGTCCAATAATTTTTGCCTCCAGTAGGGGACTATGTATTGCTATGCAATACTCTTGAAATGCTTGTTCTGTTTCAAGGTAGCCCGAAGGTTGTCAAAATATTCCATGTTTAAGTATTAACAAAGTATATATAATTGAAATTTCTGAGGTAACCTTAATGTTCCAAGAAACTTTAATTTACAGTATTAAGCATGTTTTGATCGTTTTCTATTATCATAATCAGTCTTCATGAAAACATTAAAAAAAACTTGCTGGCCAGTGGGACCAGTGAACTGTCTGAATTTACTGTCCCACAGTGAAATTTACTGGCCCCCCCAAATTTTCATAGTACATGTTTATCGCATACATTATAGAATGCATTGTACAAAATTGTGCAATTTACTGAAACTTTATAAAATATGATTATTACTCATATTCATATCTACCCTAAGACATCCTATCTGTCAATACCAGAAAAAACAACACCGTACACGGTATTTTCTCTCTCTTCGACCGCAAACAAGACTACAAATTCACGTATTTTTCACAAACATGAAAACGGCCCAAGAGCACCTTGGGAAGTCGTCTTACCTACCAACATCAAATGTAAATAATTGATTAATTCTATTAACTTTAGAAATTGCATAAAATCAGAGATATCTGCATGCATGCAGCAATGGACGAAGTTCATTTTATTGGACAGTGCAATAAAGCAGCACATTACTGATGTGCATGGTGTGCAGTGTGATAGAATGCAGACATTTTTGTTTCAACAAGTTGCTCGTTGAATATTCACGTAATTAACGTACAAGTTATCTTGGCAATTACAAGTAAAAGCCGCCCAGAAAGAATGATGTCCAAACACTTTATGTGCTATTTATCAATTTTTATTTTGATGGTAAATTTAAGCAAATGAGACGTTTAGAATATCTAAATCCAACATTATATTTAATGTGAGTTACAAAAAGTATACAAGCGCATTAGACTTCCTGATTTTTTATTTTCACTGAACCGCCCGTAAAATTCACTGGCCTCGGTCTTTGGACCACTGAGTTTTCATGAAGTCAATGTTGCACTCCAGTGGTCAACATTAACGCTTGTCCGGTACCAGTGGAAAAACATTTCGGACAAGTGAATATTGATGGGCACTTGTCCGATTGGACAAGTGCTTTTTTTATGTAAAGAAGTCTCCAAACAATTTTGTGAAAAGTTTATCAGTAGTTGAGAGTCTGAAGTACATGTGTAATGCATGAAAATGAACTTTGATCCCGATATCAATCGCTATGTAAACTAGCCGAGTCAAACTCAATCGGGATTGGTATTCACTTATTGCGTACTATTTTTAATCATCCATGGATCTTACGAAGTCATTGATTCAAGACAGGAAGTCTAGATAAAATTTAGTTTTATGCATGTTGTTTTTATCGAGAGAATAAGATTAAAAATCAATCAAGCAGGTATAAAAATGGACTATATATATTAAGTAATTTAAATACAGTTTTCAAGTTGACAATATTAGATCCTTTTTTGAGTTTTTTTTGGACAAGTGAAGTTGAAGTTCGGACAAGTAAATATCTTTGTCCCTTGTCTGAATGGACAATTAGGAAAAAAAGTTAATGTTGAGCTCTGCACTCTGTTGTCCTCCTGTCATGCTTTCTTGTGTACTACACCCTCTGATGGCAGATTTGTGCAGGATATTTTTTTAAACAAAACTTAAGTTTCGATTTAATATCTGCTTCCTTTCCACTTAAACATCATATAAAGAAATTGATGGCTAATATACAGATGTATTTTTGTTTTACACTTCTACCAATTTTTACCGATTTGTGATGTTGATTTGTTTACACTGACACAGGCCTAGAAGTAATTGATGGTCCGGGGCCAGTAAAATGTCACCAAATTACTGAAGTATTGCTCATTCCAAGGCACTTGCAGCTGAAAACGTGTTCTTAGTGTAGACCAATTCGGAAATCGTCTGTCTTGTGGGTCATTCCATTGTGTAATATGTAGAGGAATCATCCGAGGATTGCCGATTGTGTAAACTCTTTGGACAACTCGCTCTTAGATACATTCATGAATTTATCTGTTGCCTTACTTCATAGTTAAAATTTTACACAAGTGAATATGCATGTGATAAGAACCTGGACGCACACAAGTCCAATATTTACTAGTCCGATTGTTGAGGAATTTTCATAACTTGCCCCTAGGGCACATGTTTACAAATTACCAGCCCAAATCCCTAACTTATTTGCCCCGGACAATTCGGCCATCAATTATTTCGAGCCCTGAGGTTGGACTCGACCAATCGACTATATCTACAATCCTCCTAAACTGTGCAAAGATTGAAAAAATTGTGAATCTACTGGAAATCCAGGGAGGAAACGACAACGAAGAGGTAAAAATGCACAGCTTGACAATGTGTTCAAGGAATGGTTCCAGACAGCAAGACAACGCGACATCCCCATCAGTGGCCCAGTTCTACAAGAAAAAGCAATATATGACTTCACCCAAAGGATGAATGTAGCAGATTTTAATGCAAATACCTGATGGTTTTCAAAATTCAAGGTGAGGGAAAACATCGGATTCCAAGAAACTTCATGGAGAAAATAAAAGATGCAGACAGAGATGCCACTGACTGCTGTCTCATTGATATTCTTCTGGAGTTAACTGAGTATAGTGCTGATGATATTTACAACGCGGAGGAGACTGGAATCTATTATCATGCCATTCCTGACAGTACCCATGAGATTGCCAGTCGATCAAAGAAGTGTAAAGGTCTTGTTAACTGCAGCTTTAATGTGTGTAGACAAGAGGAGACTAATAATCAGTGGCAAGAGCAAAGATCGTAGGTGCTTCTGTGTAAAAAGCCAGCTCGTCACCTACAGAGACAATAAAAATTCATGGATGATAGGAGAGATCTTCAGTGAACCAAGAAATGTGCTGAAATAACTGCAACATCCTTCTACTGGATGACAACTATATTGCACATCCAAAGGATTCAGCGGAACGCTTTGGCAAATTGGAATTTCTGCCACCAAACACAATTGATGGTGTGTGACCAGGGTACAATAAAAAATCTTAGAAAGCAAAATACCGCAGTGAAGTCGTGAGAAAGTACATCTGTGATATAGACGTTTAAGAGAGACCGCCAGCGACCTATTGAGTCTATTGGATGACGTTCATCTACTGAACCATGTCGTCAGTTGTTTCCTTAAAGATTGATTCTCCATTGAGGAGTTGGAGGAAAGCGACTTTCCAGCGGGAATGACGAAAGATGAATTTCAGGAATTCGTAGATCGCATCAAATGTCAACAGATGTAGAAATTTCTGCAGAATTCATTGGTACAAGGGAAACAGAAGATGAAACCACCCATCTACCAGTTTATACCAGCGACGTGGTAATTAAAAGATGCATTAAAGACCGTGAGAGGGTACATGGAAGAAAACAAGGAAGACGATTTTAAGTTATTCTACAATATAGAGGACAAGTCAAGTGTGGGGAAATTGATATGAAGGCATTCGATCTTGCGTGGTCATCGATTTCGATTGAAATCTTCCATTTTTTGCATTTCCTGCCAATGTATATTGCATTCTGGGATTCCAGGATGTAAAAGATGTAGTGCACAAACTCGAATTAACAATTTTGTCAATGACGGCATGTAGCAGACGGAGCTTAGTAAAATTTAATTTGTTATCATGAGGTGTTGACGTTTAGGAGTGAAATTTTTATGTACAAATTAACAGTTTTTCCTTTCCCTCTTTTCCAAAGACTTTGAATACTTTTTTTGAATTGAGTTAGGTTCTAAATAAAAGAAATGTGTGTTTTTGTCTTGGTGCACCAATGAAAATCTGGTGCATATGGTTTGAAGTGCGATTGGTTGAAGAGAGGTAACTCATGCTTTTCTAATATCGTGTTTATATTGTGCCTGACTGGTAAATGAAGATCAGAAAGTGCCTGGTGTCCAATTTATTAACTTAAGTATCTATAAGTATATCTATAACTAACGTGTAGTAGCTTTAAAACAGAAATATTAGGCAAAACTTTTGTATACATATCATTAGATCTTTATTTCCAAATAATATGCTTGTTGAAGCTACAGATATGTCAGTTTATTGCAAAGTGTGTCCAAAATGCGAGGCAGTGCCACGTGTGAGAGGTGGAAATTGTATTTATTATATACCCATCAATGTATCGTTCGTTGATACTGTGGATTTCACAGCGTGTGATCCGGTTTTCCTGATCACCACACTGGTTTTCTGATTCCGTATAAGTATCCTCTGAAACTGATGACGTCACAATGCATCAACGCAACGTTATTTGTGGAAAATATTGACCGCGTCACAAAACAAAAATTCTACGTACACAAAACATAATTTCATAGTACATGCATGTCTGTGTTTTTGATAATTTGGATTACATTTATTATCTTATAAATGTGGATTTAAAATGCAGAAGGGGGTATATAATAAATTTATCATTACTACAGTAACTTGATCCGAAGAGATGGATCACGTCTCGTTGACAGGCGGGGATCACCAGATCAAACTCGACGCTTCACGTCTTGTGTGATCTGATGATCCGCGCCTGTCAACTCGATGTGATCCGACCCTTCGGATCAAGTTACTGTAGTAATAATATATATTATGAAGTTTGAGCAAATCAGTTTCTATGCGAGATCGATACAAGTTACATTCTGGGGAAAGTATTTTTCATGGGTTTGTTAAATGTTCAAGTATAAACAGGTATAACTTACTGAGCATATTGTGCAGAATCAGCAGTTTTTTTAAATGAAAATGTTAGTTGCTTTTCTTCGAAAGTGTCAGTTTCAATAAAAAGTGTCCATTATGCCTATATACACCCTGACATCAGGACCATGATCGTTGTGTTAATATGCAAGTATCCCTTGGTAGTGCAGATTCAGAGTTTGTTATCCCCTTGCACAACTACATGTAGTTGTGAAGGGGATATATAGCATCGCTAATGTGTATGCGTGTTTCCGTTTGTGTGTAAGCATGTTGGGCAGATTCAAAGAGAACCATAAAACTGACGATCAGTTTACATACTTTGACATAAAAGAATCCCATTGATTTTCAAGGTCATTGATGAAATATTTCTTGATTTTGATTCATACAATAATAATTACGATTGAATTTATGTGAGAGTTAGAATAATTGAACGAATTGACTATCAACTTGCGTGTTTTTTTTTTCATTTGACTTTTGATCTCGTGAAGGTAATTTGGTTAGCAAACTTTGTGCGTATTTTGCCATTTTATTTGATGTTCATAAATATTTAGGCATTGTATGTTATTTTCCAGCTGGGAATTTGAAAGGTCTGTAGGGGGCGAAATGAGGCCCCATTCCCAATGCTAAAAAGCATTTTTGCTTTGAAATTACCCAATTTAATGAAAGCAGGGGTATAGCCTAATTGTTCATAAATCTACTTCACAGGCTCTCTGATTACTTCTGCTTCAAAATTGTGAAGTAAACCGAATTTTTTACTTGCTTATTTGAATGAGGTAAGCTTTGACAGGAGTCCAATTATACCTTGATGCACTCTGGATTGTTTTTCTCCCTATGTCATTGTATGAAACATTTTTCCTAATTACAAGCAAATGTCGCTATTTTTCCCAATTGAAAAAGGCTCATTCCCTTGAAATCAAGACCTTGAAAAAAACCCTGTAAGTCTACAGTACTATGTCATTCTTTCAATGTGATTGCAATGGTCACCGAGAACAAAAGTAAAATCAGTTAACACTCAAATCTGAGAAGTGACATCCAAAAATTTGCACACGATCAAGTGAAATGACAAGCTGTTATTGGAATGATAGTACATTTCCTGTAACAAAACTTACCAAAGTTTCTAACCTTTGAGTTTGACCTACTTATAAGAAAACATTATCACCTATTAAATACATCCTGAACTATTCAAGGTAGGTTGAACTATCATATTTTGTATATAGATTTACCTTTCATTTCTTGTCTTCACCTTCTCCAGAACAGCAAGGTCGTGTTGGTGTTGAGAGGTCATGTGTTAATTCGGGTTTGGTTATATTCCGACCCTTTTGAGCTAGGTTGGGGCCACATTATGGGGTCTACATTTTTTATGGGAACATTGGGGAAAAAAATGTGTTAGAAATCTCAACAACAGAGTCAAGGTGACTTGGGTGAACAATGTGGCCCATTGGTTCCAGGGTGGAGCCAAAAGTTTCAGTCATTTTTGTCTATTATTTGAAAGATTTCTTTAATTTTGCTGATACTGTAGAAAAGCTCGGTGCACATTGGAAAAAGCTGAAAAATTGTGGATTTCACACATCAGTATTGGCACTTTTGGTGGCTGCATGCATGCAGAGCTGCCAACCCCCACGATTTTGGCGTAAGGCTTACAATTTTAGGGCCAAAAATACGCCTTATGATTTCACTGCACATATCTTCTGATTTTCGCTTGTTTGACATTAGAGCTGTCCATCATTGGTTTTTACTTTTATAATAAACAAGCTATAGTCGTTACGTTTGTTTGCATAGTGATCTATATCTATACAGAGTCTAGATCATTTTAATGCTTTGAAATAAACATGGCAGCTGCTACTAAACGTAAAGCATGTGTTGATGATTTCGAAATAACAACAATACTCCCCCAAAGAAGAAAGCCTAATGGAGCTAGAAATTCAAAGAACAATATGCAACTACACTGTAAACATCTATTCGTTTCAAAGTCAGAAAGGAGGAGTTTGTATAAGTGTACAATCTGTTTGACAAATCGACATTTCTCACGGCGGCGAAAATGTCAAAAAAAAAAAATTGCCCGAATAACTGATTCAGTAACTAGTTATTTTTAAAAAAAAATTGCCAGAATAACTGACACAGTAACTGTAAAATTATATACTAATGTAACAATATTTTTTACACAAGTTTTAGAAAGTAAAATCAAAAGATGCATTTGATCTTTTGCAGTTGTGAAATGCATAACAATTAATATGTCTAAATTCATTAAATTTGGATTTGAAATGTGCATAAAATTGCTCAGGTTACATATTTATTCAGAAAAGATCTCCAGCGGCCCTGACTATTTTCCATTTTATAATGTTGGCAGCTTTGTGCATGTTTTAAGAACACATCTTGTTTTCTATTGATGCTGAATATAAGAATCTAGCCTAGATATATTCAAAACGGAAAAATTATTATAGATCTCGTAACCCTAGGGGCTACGTTGGTACTTCTCAGATGACCGAGAAGGCTTGTGGGCCTATTGTTTGAATGATTCTTTTTCCAAATTTATGATTTGTTGCGGAAATTATGTTGTAGTGTTTGCTAGATTTAAGTTTTGGTGAGGAGGTGACGTTTAGACTAGTGGAGGGGTCAGGTCCTGTGTTTCTCTCTGCCCAAGAACTCATTGGTAAGTGTTGCTCTAGGTTATGGAAAACTATTTTAGCAGTGTTAACTTGTTGAAATATATTCTTAATTTCCTGTCAGCAGATAAAAGTATTGCCGAAGTAGGTGTATATATACTAGTATAAAAAACTACTTGGTTCTTCTGCAGTGAAAATATAAAGCATGAAACACAAAAGAAAGGCCTTATTGCATCCTCAATATATCTGCAGCAATTTTTGTTTGTGTAGTTTCCTGAAGCTTTTCATGTATATACAACTGTAGTTGTAGTTGAACTTGCATTTGGGCTAGGATGTTGAATCAAAAGACATCTAATAGTTTTTAGCTCAAGTGAGATTTTCTGATCGCCTGTTGTCTGTCTGTACACCTTTTACATTTTCGACTTCTCCAGAACCACTGGGCCAATTTCAGCCAAACTTGGTCAAAAATCCTTTGGTGAAGGGCATTAAAGTTTGTTCAAATGAAAGGCCATGCACCCCTTCAAAGGGAAGATGTAATTACAAAATTGCATAAATAGGGTGGGCTCATTTCAAAATCTTATGAAAATCTTTAAAAATCTACTTCTCCACCACTGAGCCTGAAAAGCTGATATTTACATGAAAGCTTCATGACGGTGCAGATTCAAGTTGTTAAAATCATGGTCCCCAGGGGTAGGATGGGGACACAATAAGGGATCAAAGTTTTAAATACAAATATATAGGGAAAATCTTCAAACATTTTCTTTTCAAAAACTACTGGGCTAGGAAAGTGGAAATTTACATGAATGCTTCCTAACATACTGCAGATTCAAGTTTGTTCAAATCATGGTTCCAGTGGCTAAGATGAGGCAACAATGGGGGATCAAAGATTTACTTACAAATAGATAGGGAAAATCTTAAAAAATCTACTTCTCAAGAACCACTGAGCCAGAAAAGCAGATATTTACATGAAAGCTTCCTGGCAGTGCAGATTCAAGTTCATTAAACTCGTGACTCCAGGGGCTAGGGTGGGGCCACAACAGGGGACCTAAGTGTTACATAACTAATGAATACAAAAAAATCTTTTAAAAATGTTCTTCTTAACCTTTGGACCAAAGAAGTTTACCTTTGCTTGAAAGCTTCCTGACATTGTGCAGATTCAAGATTGTAAAAATCATGGTCCCTAGGAGTAAGATGGGGCCACAGTAGGGGATCCAAATCTTGCAAACATAATGGGGAAATCATTAAAAATCTTCTGAAATAACTGGGCCAGAAAAGTTTACATTTACATGAAAGCTTCCTGACATAGTGCAGAATTAAGTTATAAAAATCAAGGCCCACGATAGTAGGTTGGGGCTACAATAGGGATCAAAGTTTTACATGTGAATATATAGGAAAAATCTTTAAATATGAGCCAAGGTGACTCAGGTGAGCGATATGGCCCATGTACCTCTTGTTAACAATACTGATAGCTGTACAACAGTAGGGCCAATGTAACTTGTGTGAGCAATGTGACACATGGGCCTCTTTAATAACTGGTGAACATTACTTTCCAGTGTAAATTTACCACTGCAAATATAATTTCAAAAATGCTTTTTACAGAATACCCAGAAGAAAATATGGGTCAGGATGAAGATCTAGAAGATTATACAGAGACTGAGGAGGAGGATCTGAAGGAAACTGATGAGGAATCGCCAAAGAAAGAAGCCACAAGTAAGAAGAGGAAAGCTTTGGCAGCAAAAGGAAAAGGCAAAGCCAAGGTGAGCTATTCTGTCTAAGACCTGTTGAATGAAGCTGTTTAAGTCTACAGACACAATTCTAAGAGTTTGGTCACCTTGTCTTGATGGGGATGTTTTTATCACTTCAGAAGAAAAAGGTGGAAACGGAATCGGAAAGTGAAGACGAGGAGGTGAATATTGTTTGTCTTTTGGCTTTGATATTGTCTCCATTTAAAGTATTAAGCATTTGTTATGCAAGGTGATCCAGCTTCTCTTCATGTTGTGTCTGAACTATGCAGTTGATCTCAATCTCGTAAATGGTATTTTTTTTAATGAAATGAATAGCTTGAGTGGTAGAGGGTTGGGCAGTATAATTATATTTCAGGATGATGATGTTGAGGAGGAGGAGATGGAGAGTGATGGGGATGAGGAGGAAGATGAGGAAGAAGAGGAAGTCAGTAGTAGTCCAGAGAAAAAGTAAGATGGGGTCTTGTGATGTATTTACATATAAATGCAGGGTGAATCTTTACATGGGGGATGGCGAATATGACACACAAATGCATGTGTTTCTTAACCAATGTGAAATTTGTAGCAAGATAATTGTAAATCGGTGAAAAAAATTGTATGATTTTTTTTTTTATACTGCTTTAATATTTTGCAGTGTGTAAATAGTTTTTATAAGAAGCCGATATCTTGGGGGGAAATTTAAGGATTTTTTAAATTGAAAGATGACAATACATTCTTCGTAGAGTTGTCTTTCTTTGAACATGATTTAAATGATTATAAAATAACTATTTGCAGGAAAAGCTCAAAAAAAGACACCAATGCCAAGGTAGGTGTATGTGGATATATCTATATTATATAATTATATATATATATATATATGACTCTTTTTCGAAAATTGGGGAAAGAATCTTGTGGATAAGGGGGTTGTGAGCAAATTTGTTCATGTAGTTTCCCAAGCTTTGCATGTATAGTTTAACTTGCTTTTGGGCTTGTATGTTGAATCAAAAGAATCTACCAGACTTCTTTGTAGCTCTGACACCTGAACCATCAAAATCAAAATTTGTAGTCTTCACCAGAACTACTGGACAAAATTCAATCAAACTTGGAGCAAATCATCCTTAGGTGAAGGGGATTCACTTTGTTCAAATGAAGGGCCATGCCCTTTCAAAGGGGCGATAATCACAAAAATGCCAAAATAATGAAGGGTCGTTTAAAATTTTTCTCAAGAACCACTGGATCAGAAGAGCTGCATGAAATTGACATGAAAGTTTCCTGACAATATGGAGATTCAAGTTTGCAAAAGTCATGACCCCAGGGGTTAGGAAGGGACCACAATAGGGGATCAAAGTTTTACAGGTGAATGTATAGGGAACCATACTTGGCACAAAGCATCCTTGGATGAAATTTGTTCATATGAAAGTCCATATCCTTCTACAAGGGCATATGATAATTGATGAATTTGTAGTCGCGTTTAATTAAGTTTGATAATTTGTGAGTTTTTAATCCTTCTCTTCGAAAAGTTTTTCTGAACCAAGCTGCTTGTATAATGATAGTTTTGCTCAAGCTTGTTTATTGCAAGGAACTGCTGCTCAGGTGAACGATGT
Organism: Ostrea edulis; assembly: GCF_947568905.1. NCBI lineage: Eukaryota > Metazoa > Mollusca > Bivalvia > Ostreida > Ostreidae > Ostrea > Ostrea edulis. The sequence goes on along the minus strand of NC_079172.1, from coordinate 4,593,349 downwards.
GGCCCATGGGCATTTTGTTCTAGATTTCATAGCCCTTGGGACTAGTGATACTTTTAATTAATACAAGGCCACCGATAAGGCCTTAGGGCCTCTTCTAGACGTTGATGTCTCTCCTCTACCAGGGTGTTTTAGCTCACCTGAGCTGAAAGCTCAAGTGAGCTAATATGATTGACTGTTGTCCGTCGTCTGTCCATCTGTCTGTAAATCTTTTCTTCTCCAGAATCACTGGGACAAATTCAACCAAGCTTTGCAAAAAGCATCCTTGGATGAAGGGCTTTCAACTTTGTTCAAAGGAAGGGTCATACCTCCTTGAAAGCGGAGATAATCACAAAAATGTAAAAATAGGATGGGGCAATTTAAAAATCTTCTAGCACCATTATGCCAGAAGAGCTGAAATTTGTATGTTAAGTTTGTTAAAATCATGGCACCTGGGGGTAGGATGGGGATACAATTTCTTAAAGAACCACTGGGCCAGGAAAGTACAAATTTTCATGTAAGCTTCCTGACATAGTGCAGATTGAAGTTTGTTAAAGTCTTGGTCCCCAGAGGTAGGTTTGGGCCACAATATGGGATCAAAGTTTTACATATAAATATATCGGGAAAATCTTTAAAAATCTTAAGAACCATTGGGCCAGAGAAGTTTACATTTACATGAAAGCTTCTTGTCACTGCAGATTTAAATTTGTAAAAAGTGTGACCCTTGGGGGTAGTTTAGAGCACAATACAGGGGTCAACATTAACGTTTGTCCGCTTGTCTGGTACCAGTGGAAAAACATTTCGGACAAGTGAGTATTGATGGGCATTTGTCCGATTGGACAATTGTTTTTTTATGTAAAGAAGTCTCCAAACAATTTGGTGAAAAGTTTATCGGTAGTTCAGGGTTGGAAGTAATGCATGAAAAATGAACTTCGATCCCGATATCAATCGCTATGTAAACTAGCTGAGTCATACTCGATCGGGATCAGTGTTCACTAATTGCGTACTACTTTCAATCGTCCATGGATCTTACGAAGTCATTGATTCAAGATAGGAAGTCTAGATAAAATTTTGTTTTGTGTTTGTTGTTTTTATCAAGAGAATAAGGTCAAAAATCAATCAAGCAGGTAAAACAATGGACTATATCTTAAGTAAATTAAATACAGTTTTCAAGTTGACAATATTAGATCATTTTTGAATTTTTTTTTCCGGACAAGTGAAGTTGAAGTTCGGACAAGTAAATATCTTTGTCCCTTGTCCAAATGGACAAGTAGGAAAAAAAGTTGTATGTTGAGCCTTGCAATAGAGATCAAAATTTTTCAAGCAAATTTAAATATTGGCCATGATGGTTCAGGTGAGCAATGTGGCCCATTGGCCTCTTGTATTTTTCTGTCCATGTGTCTGTCACAAAATCTTCTGAATGCATCTCCTCTTGTATGGTTTATCGGATAGACTTGAAACTTTGTACAATGCTTCATTGTCATTTGTAGATGTGCATATTGTTGAGACAGGAGGATCCAATTATTATACCCCTGACGCAATGAGTTGCAATGGGTATGTTTTTGACCCTGTCAGTCCCTTTCTTGTCAGCGTAACTCCCGAGACCACTCAACAGAATTTTGTTAAACTAGTTAATATGGACATACTGTGTAGATGTACATTTTTCCAGGAAATTGATTCAATAATTTTCTGGGAGTTATGCCCCTTTTGAATTTTGAGCCCATCTGTCTCGTTCTTGCAGTAATACGTAGCATTACCATTCATTATGTGAAGCATTGTCAAGCAATGTTGGAGCATGGAGTATGTGAGCTTTCCTGCTTTCATTTTCTTAGAAATAATAGTGGATCTAAGAGGGGTGGAGGATGTTAGAATAACTAATTGTTGACACTTCTCCTATATGGCTTATCTGATAGACTTGAAATTTTGTACAATAGGTCAATGCCATTTGCAGATGTGCATTTGTAGGGACAGGAGTATGCATTTGTTATCCTTAAGTTATCCATCCTTAAAGTTAAGAGTGAATCTGAGGGGTGGAGGGTGTAAAATATAGTTTGTGAACATGTCTTCTATGTGGCTTATCAGAGTTCATAATGTCTATGTTCCTGCTCGTGCTTTCTCCTCCATACCATGCAGTACATTTAGGGGAAGATTTCATTTGGAGCAATTATTATGGTTCCAATTCATTTTTCATATGAACAATCTCTAATTTGGAAATGCAATCCTACTATTAAATGTGTCTTAACGTAGTTGGAAGATCTTATTCAGATAATGCAGTGAAAGGCAGTTGACCAGTGGTTCCGTGTGTCCAGCTTGTTTATTGGTTGTGACTTTGGGACAAAGATGCGACTATTAACTTGTATCAAGGTATATAAATAGTACTACATTTAAACAATATTTCCCAATGAAGATGATCTGAGGGACACGGTACACATACTTGTAGATATATAAAGAGAAGCGTCAACATTTTACTTGTAAGCAGCTATAGTAAAACCGTTGATAGCTTATCAAAACTAAATCTTGTTTAAAAACCCTGATTGTATCTTGTTTAACATGGCTCATGGAGACGTCACAAAGACCGGTGAAGGGCTTCAAATCTAGGCCTTTGCTTGGCGCTTGCGGCCTTTGAGCAGTGAGGGTTCTTTAGTGTGCCACACCTACTGTGACATGGGACATCCATTTTTATGGTCATCTCCGAGGACCTGTGACATTCACACCTGATGCTGAGCATTTGGCGATGGATCTTTCACTACCTCTTTTAAGGACAGGTCTGTCACGACTGATTCGACCATTCGATCTGTATGAGAGATGAACGCTCTAACCTCTAGGCCACCGCGGCGACTGATGCATGTGTAAATGCATTCAACATTACCAGTAGACACTGTTTTGTGTTTAATTTTCGTTTACTTGATAATTTTGCTGTTGAGTTAAATTATATAAATGTCTGTAGCTATACACACTTCATAGTCGATGCTTAAAACATGTTTACAAATAGGAAACTCCATTTTATTATATCGGGAAGAAAATAATTATATCATTCTGTATATTTCAGGCTACAGCCAATGATAGCTGAGACAATGGAACCCTGGGAGACGCCCTTCTTGCACTTAAAAGTATTATGAGTTTGTTTATTGTCAAATTTGTAAAGGTAAGTCCATTAAAATGTCGAAAATGCCCTAATTCAGTTATAAAATTTTTAATTTTAGCCCTACATTAGCCCCAAGATTGATTTTCTAAAGTTAGCCCTCATTTTTTGTCAAATGGTACTGGACAGCCTGAAGACTTTTATGCTGCTGCTGAATATTAGAATTTAGCTTAGATGTACAGAACAGGAAATTTTCTCTAGATTGCATAGCCCCTGGGTCTAGTGATACTTTAAACTAATACTTAGGTGACCAATAAGGCTTGTTGGCCTCTTGTTTGATTGAGCTGTCCATTGAAGAGATGTTGCATGGTTTGTCAGGTGACGGTTAAGGCCATTAACATTTGTGGGTACATTTGGTGTGTAAATGAAAAAGAAAAGTGAGACTTTGATACACAGAAACTATTGGAGAGCATTGATAAAGTTTGGGATGGAAGTTAATGAACAAAATAAAGATTTCTTCAAAATCATTTCCTTTTCACACTTTGGTGTAACAAAGTGTTTAGAATCATCATGAATGTTCCTTAGAATGTCTGATGTATTGTGTGCATGATTGATTTGCACTGAATTCAGGACTCATGTGGTGGGGTTTTTCTCTGGGAGATGTTGAACCTAGGTTGACATTACTATTGCTATGTTCATCAGCTGAATCTACAAGGAAATCTTTCCTTGAATCTTGCCATTTCTCACGTAGAGCCGTGTTTCACACTTTGAAACCTAGAACCATAATAAATCAAATGGTCTTAAAATGGATTCCTTTTATGTGGCTTGCAGCACCAGGTGTTGCTAAATATGGCAGAATGTATTCTTGAGAGCAAATCTTCATTATTGGGGGTTTTAGGATGTAGCTGGAAACTTATCATAAAAGTAAAAATAAACAGTATCAGGATGACAAGTGTCTGTGAAGAAGTGGTCCTCTATTTATCTGAAGTGGGGATTATGGGACTGCTTAAGTGTGCCAAGGAGCGTGGTCCCTGTTCTGGGAGATCATGACTTCAAACAAACCTGGGCACTTCCAAGCCTCTTGACAGCCATAATTTACAGGTTCCTTATGAGTGTGTATGTTTGTTCATAATTCCTCAACAAGCCATGTGTCATGTACTGGTGAAGGTTGGGTTATGTCCCTTTTCTGTACCTTGTTGGGAAATAAGATCTAAAGTAAAATCAGTTTCAGATCTTCTGTAGCAAATTTACTGCTATTTTTGTATTTATTTTGTTGATTATAATGCTTCTACCCCCCTTTCGTCCTTAAATCCTTTGAAAAGGAGAAAAAATACTATAATGGTTTTCAAGTTTGACAGGATGAATACTGAAAAAAAAACTGATTCGGTTAGCTTATAAATTTGTCTTGTTTCTTATCATTGAACTTTATCACATTTTCAACTCTTTTAGAAGCTCATGGCCAATTTCAAACAAACTTGGTAAAATGTACCTTTATATGAAGAGGAGATTGGGGTTTGTTTAAATGAAGGAGGTGTTCTCTTCCAAGGGGGAATGTTGGGTATAATGAAAGAAGGAAATGTATGAAAAATCCAAAACTTGCATAAAAATTGTTACATAATGAAGATTCAAGTTTGCTCAATTGTGACCCTGGGTTCGGGATAGGGCCACATTTGGAGTTTAGATTTATACAAGGTAATCTATAGGAAAAAGGCTTTACGCATTTCTTCTGAAGAAGCAGAAGTCTACAGTTTGTCAAATTGATTTGCAGGTTTCCTAATGTAGTGTTGATTCAAGGACTATAAGGGCAGAACCATGATTTAGGTTGAAAGCTTTACAATGAAATATTTTGGGGAAAAGTGACTTAAGTTTGCAAACATTACCTAGAAATATTTTTAAAGCATTCTTTGAAGAACCACAAGGGCAGTTTATCAAATTGACATGCAAGCACGATTTGTAGTGTAGATATTGACGTGATGAACCAGGAGTAATTGTGTTGTGCTACACACAATAGGGGATTAAAGTATGAGATGTATGAGCAGGGTGACTCCCATAAACATTGTGGCCCAGGGGCGTGTTCAGAACCACAATCCATTTTGTGCAATTTCTTGTACTGGTGTGACTAATCCCAAGAAACTGCTACACCACCTGCACTAAGTTGGATGACACAGCTGCCTGGGAAGTGACATTGCAACAAAATACAACAAATTTTAATGTTTTCAATTATCATCATAAAATTAGCAATAAATCATAGTGTTTTCATTGGCATTTTAGAATAGTTGATATTGATTTTTGTGAGTCCTTGAACAAGACAAGCTCCAACATCAAATTTGCAGGTGTAGGTGTTTCATCTTTATGTGCTATCTATGTAATTTTAATATCTGCAAATGACCCTGTACTTACTTTTAGGTGCTTCATCTTTATGTGCTATCTATGTAATTTTAATATCTGTAAATCATTTAATACACATTTCAAATTGTGAAAAGGTTATTTCTAAAATTTTAAAAGAATATTAAGTTGCCTCATAAAATAAGTCTCAGATTTGGAGAAACTACTAAAATTGGGAGAAATATACCTATTTTCAGAAAAACCAGATGTAGTTAGAAGCCAAGAAGTTTTCAAACTGTATGATTGATAGTTAAGGCCTAACTTTGTGTTTTAATTTTTCTTCAGGAACTATTGGTATAGTATACCTTGCCTCTGTAATTCCAGAATGTTAAGATCTGTTGGATATGGAGTTGTCCAGAGTTACCTCCCTTCTACTACAAATTTAAAATGGATTTAATCTGCTCCACTAACATAAAAACACAATGTGGGGGGTTCTGGGTCAATATTTACAGAGTGTTTGGTACCCATCGCTTGTCTCTCATTTGAAGTACATGATGGTCATTTAGGAGGGACCTCAAAAGCCGACAGCCCTTATTCGTCAACTTTCACACGTTGAGCAGGTATCCTAATTATTTACTTAGCCGTTTGCTAAGATGGAATATTGTTGAATTTGTAAAGAGTTAGTGAAGAGATAATCTGCTATATGTATGGCATTAAAAGCTTGATTGTTTGCCCCATGAATATATGATTTCTAAATTGAAATGTTACCAGCACATTTTTGATTTTATTAATGCTTCCTGGAAAATGGGTATGAAATTGTAATTTTTGGAAGAAAACAAAAAAAATAAGGGGATTCCCAAGTTTTCTGTATTTTCTTTATCACTGATAACAAACATGACAATTTAGCTACATTTCAAGAATAGGAAGTCCCCTTCAGATTACATATTAATAGGTCTGTTAGTTTTGTGATTATGGGGTGTTGAAAGATGAAACAATTGGAGATCTCCTCTGTCAATATTTGGAGACATCAGAGTAGGGAACTCCACAGTTGTGATGGTTTATACCAAGATACGTAGTTTGTAATTGCAACTTTGGGGGTAAAGATTCTCGTATTTTTTCTTCATGGGGGTATGTTGAATACAGGCACTTGCCTCAACAGGTATTGAGGAGTGGACATGATAATGTGCCAATATGCATCTGTCCCTTTGAACATTTCCTGAAGTTGTAATGTGTGATGGGAAGGAAGTTTCAAATGCCTTAACTAGTTGAAAACAAACGGGTTTTGACTTTAATGACTATATCGATTTAAAGGAAATTCAATTGCTGCAATTTTTACACCAACCTCATCTGACTTTTTAGCTCACCTGAACCGAAGGTTCAAGTGAGCTATTATGATCACATTTTGTCCAGCGTCCGTCTGTAAACTTTTCACATTTTCGACTTCTCCAGAACCACTGGGCCAATTTCAACCTAACTTGGCCAAAAGCATCCTTGGGTGAAGGGCTTTCAAGTTTGTTCAAATGAAGGGCCATGTCCCTTTCAAAGGGGAGATAATCACAAAAATGCAAAAATAGGGTGGGGTCATTTAAAAATCTTAAGAACCACTGGGCCAGAAGAGCTGAAATTTACCTGAAAGCTTCCTGACATAGTGCAAATTCAAGTTTGTTCAAATCATGGCCCCCGGGGATAAGATGAGGCCCCAAGGGGTGGATCAAAGTTTTACACACAAATATGTAGGGAAAAACTTTAAAAATCTTCTTCTCAAGAACCACTAAGCCAGAAAAGCTGAGATTTACATGAAAGCTTCCTGACATAATGCAGATTGAAGTTTGTTCAAATCATGGGCTCCGGGGATTGGATGGGGCCACAATAGGAGATCAAAGTTTTACATACAAATATATAGGAAAAATCTTCTCAAGAACCACTGAGCCAGAAATGCTGATTTTTACATGAAAACTTTTTGACATAGTGCAGATTCAAGTTTGTTCAAATCATGGCCCCTGGGGGTAGGATGGGGCCACAAGTGGGGGGGGGGGGTCAAAGTTTTACATACAAATATAGGAAAAAGCTTTAAAAACTTCTCAAGAACCATTGGGCCAAAGAAGTTGACATTTACATGAAAGCTTTCTGACATAGTGTAGATTCAAGTTTGCAAAGGGTAGTTTGGGCCATAATAGGGTCTAAGGTTTTACATGCAAATATATATGGAAAGTCTTCAGATATGGGCCAAAGTGACTCAGGTGAGCGATGTGGCCCATGGGCCTCTTGTTATTGGGTCACTGGAGTAAACTTGGTGACCAGAATGTTGCATTTTGTCTGCATCCGCCGTCATGTGTTAACATTTTTAACTTCTTGATAACTACCATTCCAATTATTTTCAAATTTGGTATGAAGCATCTTTGGGACAAGGGTACATAAATTTCAGGATTCCTGCACCCCTGAGGCCCGAGCAAAAACTGAAAGAAAAAAAAAGAGGATCAATTTTCAAAAATCTTTTCAACTGCACATTGGTAAGGAATGCATAGTGATGTAAAGCAGGAAGGCCTCTACCAAAATTGTAAATTCTATAATCCCCGGAGTAGGTGTTGAGGACAGGGCCAAACTTGGTATATAGTATTTGTGTAAAACATTTAGATAACGTCTTTAGTGCTAGTGATGATGAATTGAAACTAAATAGATACTTAGAAGGAGTAGGTAATCCTTTATCAAAATTGTAAATTTCAGGATCCCTGGGAATAAGGGTTTTGGCTCAAGGGTGGGACCAAAATGATTAGTGATTTAAAGAGCAGGTTTCCCTTTACCAAAATTGTAAATTTCATGATCCCAGGGGTAGGGGCTATGGTATCAGGGTGGGGGCCAAAATGGTCAGCTATTAAATGTTAACAATTGAAGATTTTTTAACTTCTTGAAAACTACCTATCTAATTTTTTGAAATGTGGTATGAAACATCTTTGGAACAGTGGTGAAATAAATTTTAAACTTAAGGACTTCTGCACCCCTGGGTTCTTGGGGACGGGGGAAAAATTGAAAAATTGCCAATTGTTGAAAATCTCTACAACTGCACATCTGTAACAAAAACTAAATGCATATTCATATAGAGTAAGAAGGCCCCTACCAAATTGTAAATTTCATGATCCCTGGGAATAGGGGTTTTGGTTTCAAGGTGGGGCTAAAAGTATTAGTAATCATTGTCTTTATGATTTGGAAGACTTCTTTAACTTTGCTGATGCAGCATAAAAAGTAAATGCATATTTAGTAAAAGCAGAAAAGAATATACCAAAATTGTGATTTCGTATCCCCATGGTTTTGACTCCAGGATGGGTCCAAATTAGTCATATCTGTTAATGTTGCATATTTTCTGTTATGTAAATAGTCTTTCATTATTTCGACACTTTTGTGGGCATTAAAGTTTTAAGAATAAATAGTTTTATACTGTTCCTAAATATTAGTATGCAGAACAGGATTTTTCTCTCTCTAGATTTCATAGCCTTTGGGGCTAGTTATACTTTTAATACTCGGGTGACTGATAAGGCCTTGGCTTTGGCTGTGTTTTCGCAGTACTTGTCAGAAGTACTTGTCAGAAGCTAGTGCAATTATAAGGTAAAGATCCTTCATTGACATATTAGTTAAGAATGCAATGCAGGCATTATTCAAATACTGAGTAGAGATTTATTGTCCCTTAATAAATAGGGTGTCTATTTGGCAAAATGAAGGTTTATTGTATCCAAAGTAAATCTTGCAAAAATACTTATGGAATATTGTATGCAGTTAGTCTTTTATCCATAGTCCTATATGCATGTTTTGTACATTTGTGTGAGGTGGTGTTGAACTCTTTAACACACGAGACGGCTGTGGGACAAAAACAATTCCTGTTGGTTGGATTTGTATCATACTGTAAGATTCAGATCTCGATGTGAGCTATGATCATACTGTAAGATTCAGATCTCAATGTGAGCTATGATCATACTGCAAGATTCAGATCTCGATGTGAGCTATGATCATACTGCAAAATTCAGATCTCGATGTGAGCTATGATCATACTGTAAGATTCAGATCTCAATGTGAGCTATGATCATACTGTAAGATTCAGATCTCAATGTGAGCTATGATCATACTGTAAGATTCAGATCTCAATGTGAGCTATGATCAATATATTTCTAACTAATTCTTGTGTATTCCCACAGATATGGGTCATGCATAGAGTTTGTGATTGTTTTACCTGGGAAAATGTCCTTGGTGGTCAAATAAGAGCTTTGACTTAGATTTAAAGCAGGAACCTGTGTGAGGGTAAACATGAATGAAAAGGCCTCCAAACACTACAAGATAGGACCACAAAGAAGCCAGTTTGATCATTCATTCACATTTCAAACTCAAGCATCTAATCTTAGCTCACCATTCAACAGAGTGCTCCAATTGTGTTTATCTTGACCCATAGGTCGCAGAAAAAACAACTCTGTCCTTCAAAATGATTTCCAATTTTAAATTTATGAATGAAAATTTTCAATTAAATGAGTACCAGCCAAGCAACACTAAAATGCTGGTTGGAGAGAGAAGGTTTTGGGTCTAAATTAATCTCCGCTGTCGCTCCCCTGTGCATCGGAGATAGAAATAGGTAAAGCGGGGTCTGATTAATGAAACGGGTGATGAGACCTAGGAGCAGATGTGACACTTGAGGTCCCTGCCATAAGTTTTGCCTTTGTGTATGCAGGTGCCCCCTGTGTGGAGGCACTCGGGTAGATGTTGTATATCTCTGGATCTCGTATCCATACTCGTTACTCCTAACTTATTGGACAACATATCGATTTAGGATTTATTTTTTGATTTCTTCTCGCATGTAAAGTAGGACACACACAAAATTATTAGCTATGTATTGTGTGCATATGATGATTGAATGCGTGTTTTGTTTTCTTTTTAGAGTGGAAGGAAAGTCGTAAAGAAGGGGAAAAGTGTTAAAAAGGGCAAGAAATAGGCTTCGCGAGCTTCATAAAAACCGACCATTGTTCAAGTCTACATAATAAACATGCTCAACCTTCATCTTTTGTTTTTGCAATTGGAAACAATTTCTAAATATATGGGTATACATGTAGTTGCTGTTAGATCCGCATGTGTGGAACAAATTGCCATAAAATTGTTACCACGAGAACCCGAGTTGTTTGCTGAATGATCAGGTTTTCTCTTGTGAACATGGTGTCGGACTGATGTCTGTTTTTGTCACATGCTTGCATAGTTAACCTGTTCTGCTTAACCTTGAGGTAACATACTTTGCACATTGCAGAAGTGTTGCGTTGTTGTCGAAAGACATGCAGGCGACACAATTCAAGCTGCTTAGAATTGTGCAATGATAATCCTTGTCTGTAGGATTACAACCTGTAAGGTTTTTTTTTCATGTTGACCAATAAGACGATTGCGAAATGAAATGCCACTCTGTCATTGGCTACGCCAAAATGATGTCACATTGGAGGGCACGTGTAAAGTCTATTGAATATGAAAATATAGCAGGTCTGCAAGTTGAGCATATACGTAAACATGGTATGTTAACGTTCTGTAGTTTTGATAAAGTATGTGACAAAAATATCGTTTTTGAATACCAGTAAGGATAGTTGAGACGCTTCACGCAGGCAAAGCGTTAGCCTTTCATGGAAAGTGTCGGCGTTAAGTATATTTTTTAAAATGAAATTAAATTTACATTCGACTTTCATTTCTGTAAAAATCCCCAGTTAATGTATATTTATCGAGATGTATATGTGCATTGGCTGCGCCCCCTTAATCCGCCACTGGTAGCCATTTGTGAAGATCACAAAAGGATGAAATGTGTACGTGCTTGTACAAAGTTTTGTCTAATAAAATATATCGTTTAGAATTCCTAGAATCTTTTCCTGGGAACGCATATAAGCTGTAACAGTCAAAGTACAAAGCAGAAAAGGAGAAGGCGCACATGATGTGCAAAAAATCGATATTGAAAAACCAAGGACTTGTGACGAACATGGGACACAACACACTATCTAGTTTCACAGATTGCAATAGGAACACCCCTTTACTTATTTAGGTCACCCTTACTCGGGTGACCTTGTTTTCTGTTTGCGTCCGTCGTCGTTAGTCTTGATTGGTTGTATACATATTATTTAAAAGGTGGCTCACTACACCTAGAAATCAAATCTGCACGATTTAATGATGAAAGATCTGATATGTATAGAGTACATATTTAAGAAGAATATCAATTTTGGAGAGAGAGAAACATGATTTTCAAAAATTATTTGGCGATAAAAAGATGGTGGATTTGACTTCGGGGTCTGTAGGTCAGTAATAGCAGATGCACACACTAATCAATCAATCTATGTAATTCTACAAGACATTTGAATCGCCATATTGTCACGTAGTGTTGTATTTAAGTCTTGATGTAGTGAGTTACCTTCCAGTCTCTCGAGAATTTTTCACTCTTGCGAAGAAGTCGCCATTGCCGGTGAAGACTGCAAAATTAAGGCCTTTGATTGGCGCTTACTACCTTTGCGCAGGGAGGGATCTTTATCATGCCACATCTGCTGCGACACGGGACCTTGGGTTTTGGGGTCTCATCCAAAGGACCGCCCCATCATTTAGTCGCCTCTTCCGACAAGCAGGGAATACAGATGACCTACTCTAATCCGGATCCACACGGGAAGATCCGTTAGTCTTGTTTCGGTCCTAATCAGCTTCTCTAGAACGGCTAAACCAATTTTGGTATATAACCATGTATGGGTCAAGGGGAACAAACATGAATCTCGTGAACTTTGCCTCTCTTGGGACTGAGATTGTGGGTTTAAACCACAAAAATGTACCTGAAAAAATATTTACCCCTGGCCATCAAGCGTATTTGCATCATTATAATAAGCAATGAAACTTTTACCAGAACTGCTAAATTCGTGACCCATGGGTTCATGCCCAAGAGTGGAACTAAGTTGATCATGTATTGAAAATGCATTTTATCTTAGGAAAAACTTGTTTACTTTTGGACATCAACAATACAACATTTGCATGATTATAGTGGACTTCGAAGCGTCTATCAAATTGTGAGATTCATGACCCCAAGGGTTTGGTACTATGATGAAGCTAGATTGGTCATGTATTATTCAAATATACCATTGCAGTAGTAAGGCATCTTTTCGAAGGGGGAGGGGCGGGTTAGAATAGGTCCTCAGTCGTAAGGGGCGATTAAATGGGAGCGGTCCTTCTGATACCGCAAAAACCGAGGTCCCGTGTCACAGCAGGTGTGGCACGATGAAAATCTCTCCCTGCTTAAAGGCTATCGGCGCCAAGCATAGACCTAAATTTTGCAGCCCTTTACCGGCAATATTGGCGTCTACATACGAGTGACAAATTCTCTCGAGGGACGTTACACAATATACAACCTACCGTCTCGGGAGACGCTGCGTTTTGCCCTAATGGGTCAGATTTGATCTTGAGAGTAGCACCATTAGTGGTTTATCAGTCTGATACTTGAATGGCAGTCATTGACACATTTGTTGCAGACGTAGACGGAAGATGCATTTGGATCCTGATTTTGCTTTCCTTTCTTTTCTTGTTCTCGTGGACGGGGTGGTACTAAAAACTGGATCGAACTCGTTTACAATAAACATGTATTCATTGACTATTTGCCTTAAATCTATCGATCCTCCCGATTATTTGTCAGTCTGCCGACGGAGAGGCCTTAAGGTCATAGTCTGTCCGTTGTGCTAGTAAAAAAGTTATATTTGGTTTAGAAAAACAACAGGCTAGGTAAAAACTGCAGAATTTAAGATAAATGAGTAAAATAACTCCACATTCTATGGCAAAATTATTTTCGGTACAAGATCATCATCCTGTTGTTTTATGAACGAGGTAGGAGGCCTACATGTCAAGATTGTCCACGATGTACCTGTTGATGTTATAGAATAAGATGAAGTTATGTTGCAGAAAATTTAGTGATGGCAACTGAAGAGGATAGGATGACTCTTAATTTCTTTGATTGTAACTGTGATTTATCACTGTCTAATATTCTGAATAAATCAACATCTATTATCAAAACTTGTATTTCATTATAGTAAAAGTCAAGTACGGTAATATATATTACATTAGACTTTTTCTTGAGTCACCAGAAGGACAGAACAATCTGGTGCAGGACCTGGTTTCTGGTACAGGACCCGTGACTGCATGGTTTCTGGTCCTGTGGACCAATGAGTTCAAATGCCAAACGGCGAACGCTTCTTGATATTAAGAAATGGATGCATGGGTTGATATATATTTTTGGTTGTAATAAGTACAAATATAAGATTCCAAAACAAAAATAAACTTGTAAATTTTCTATGATGTTCGAAAGTTAAAGTATATTATCCCTTCCTATATATTCCTCGCCTTTATATATCTATATATCTATATATATATATATATATATATATATACTTCATTGAGAAATCATGGGAAAAAATTGCATTTCATATGGTAAATTGAATTCATTTCACTTTTAAAAACAAAATTAGTTGTCGTTTTCATCATTAAAAAAGAAGCTTGTTTGTAGCAATTTTCGGTAAGAAAGGATTCTTTCAAAAGATTTCTCAAGAGCTATACGATTTGTCCGACGAAAATTCGAGCATCGTCATACATGTGTTTGCATGTTTCAATCATGGTCCTCGGGGATCTTGACTGAATTGATCTCTCCGGAACACCTGCTGTACTTAGCAAAGAGTCACATCCTCTATGGGATTTATTGAGTAATGCAAAATAAAATTTGTGTCTGGACTTTAGTTTTTTTTAGCTCACGTGAGCTTTCCTAATCAAAATTTGTCTATCAGTGTTGTAAATTACTTTTCACAATTTCGTCTTCTCCAGAATCATTAGACCAATTTTAACCAAACTTCGCACAGTGTATCCTTTGGTGAAGGGGAATTAAGTTTGTTCAAATGAAGGGCCATCTTCTCTTCCGAGGGGATATATTCAAGAAAAGATACGGTCGGGTCATTTAAAGATCTCGAGAACCACTGGACAAGTAAAGAACAAATTTCTGTGGAAACTTCCTGATATGGTGGATCATATGGCCCCCATCAGGGGCGGATCCAGGAATTGTGGTTACGGGGGCGCCACTTTATGAGGCAGGGGGTCTGGGGGACGCCTTGAAGCTCCTGGATTTTACAGGTTTTATAGAGCTTGAAATGTATCTCCTATTTAGTCATTTGTACTATTTTCTATCATTTTTTATAAGGTGAAATTAATAAAAATGACGCATATTTTAAGGGTTTTTGGAAAAAATTAAGTTCTCCAAATGCAGTATTTCAAGAAAACAAAAGATTTTGATATTTATTTCTCCGGGAATGGATGCTTCTTTTATCGGTTAGTACATTTTTCTAAACAAAATACCACGATTTACCTTAAATTTGAAAATTTTAGGGGGGGGGGGGGCAGGAAGAAGTTTTTCATGGGTATTTTTAGGAAAAATACTCTGTAGAATTGATTGTTTTAGATGTTTTCCGCCACACTCAACAATTTTTCAGTTGTCTGGTGGCGCCCAGTTTTTGTTGGTGGAAGAGAGAACCCAGTTACAATGTACCTAGGAAGAGACCACCGACCTTCCGAAAGTAAACTGGGAAACTTCCTCACTTACCGGCGCGAGCGGTGATTTTGAGCGCGATGCTCTAACCACTCGGCCACGGTAGAACAGTAGGGCCATCATATGTAAGCATTTTAAAGTATTTCATATTCGACTTTGTTCGAAGCATTGCCACCGTGGATAGGATGGGGCCACATTAGGTGAACAAAGTATATTGTGTCGTCATCAGTCTGGAGAAGCTGTGTTTTAATGCTCAGTTTGAACATGCACGTGTGTCGTCATCAGTCTGGAGAAGCTGTGTTTTAAGTTTGAAAACATGCACGTGTGTCGTCATCAGTCTGGAGAAGCTGTGTTTTAAGTTTGAAAACATGCACGTGTGTCGTCATCAGTCTGGAGAAGCTGTGTTTTAATGCTCAGTTTGAAAACATGCACGTGTGTCGTCATCAGTCTGGAGAAGCTGTGTTTTAATGCTCAGTTTGAAAACATGCACGTGTGTCGTCATCAGTCTGGAGAAGCTGTGTTTTAATGCTCAGTTTGAAAACATGCACGTGTGTCGTCATCAGTCTGGAGAAGCTGTGTTTTAATGCTCAGTTTGAAAACATGCACGTGTGTCGTCATCAGTCTGGAGAAGCTGTGTTTTAATGCTCAGTTTGAAAACATGCACGTGTGTCGTCATCAGTCTGGAGAAGCTGTGTTTTAATGCTCAGTTTGAAAACATGCACGTGTGTCGTCATCAGTCTGGAGAAGCTGTGTTTTAATGCTCAGTTTGAACATGCACGTGTGTCGTCATCAGTCTGGAGAAGCTGTGTTTTAATGCTCAGTTTGAACATGCACGTGTGTCGTCATCAGTCTGGAGAAGCTGTGTTTTAAGTTTGAAAACATGCACGTGTGTCGTCATCAGTCTGGAGAAGCTGTGTGTTAATGTTCAGTTTGAACATGCACGTGTGTCGTCATCAGTCTGGAGAAGCTGTGTTTTAATGCTCAGTTTGAAAACATGCACGTGTGTCGTCATCAGTCTGGAGAAGCTGTGTGTTAAGTTTGAACATGCACGTGTTTTATTCTTACTCGCTCCTATCTTTGAAACGTCTTTGGTTTTTAAGACAACGTACTTCTGAACAAGAAATTTCAGTTTGGAGATTTTATGTGGCATTTATAGCATTTCACATTCATTGTCGTCGTCAGTAGTGGACTCCGCCCTCCCATCAACACTTTACATGGGTTGTTCTTTTTTCGTTAAACCCATGTTTATAATTCCTGAGGAAAAACTATATTTCTAAACTTTTTGCAATCGTTTATTTTATTGATGGTTTAATTCGTTGCATATACATGTACTACACGGCATATTTTGTATATTTATATATTAACATATCACTATGTTGAATCTCACACGAAGGACGTCTCGTGACCTCTGGGTCATGGGCTCATGCCTCAGAATGAGGCCAGTTACTCGTTAACATGTGTTCACAGTTCACCACAGTAAGATATTTAGAAGTCCAGATTGCTTCTTTCATCATTTTTCTTATCTCTCTTTGCGTATTGGGGCAGATAGTCCGCATGAAGGATTGTGTGTATGAGTGAATTGTGTTAGCACCATTTCTTAATATTTACATTTTTCATGTTTTTGCTTTTGATATCTTTACAAATTGTAATGCTCATGAATGCGTTGCAGTTGTGAAGAATGCATGTTTGAATCTTGATGGATACAGTACGTCTATCTTAACAGCAAGGAATTCCGGAAGAAATGAAAATAGAAAGTAAATATAAAAAATGAATTTTATTTTTCGAACTCTTGACGCCTGCATATATTTCATACAGCGTTAACGCGCTTCACGAAGTCTGCCGGTGTTATACGTCACAGTTCATACCCTCATATAATTACGTTGTTTTTTTTTACTAATGAAATAATACTTGAAAAACATGGATCATTTTGTCACGGAAATTGCAGGAAACTGTTACGTCGTACTACTTTAGACTGCAAAGATTTTCCCCTCGGTATCAAAACATTTGTAGTACAGAATCCTTCGTTTTCCCCCTTCGTTACAGGGTCTTGAAATCTGAACACGAATGAAATATGATTCACAAACAAAGTATGTTTATGTTTTGGTGAATAATTCCTTGAGATTACTGTAAGAGTACATTGGCCTGTATTCCTGAAGCTACAAGGCTAATTATTCGATAAACAATGAGGTCGAGTTTGCCCGATGCACAAAGTGCGAGAAGTTGTATTGTTTAATGAATTTTTATTTGATCTGACCGCTATTGTAAACAGTACAATCACACGTAATGATGGTAATATTGTCTGTACGTTGAGAGCCCCCCATTCCGGGAGAGTGTGGTAACATGCATGGAATTTTATCCAAACAGACCTCCGCTATCACTGCTCGGCAGGAGTTTGACAAGCCTAGCGGGTAGCTATCAACGATATCTCATCCTGCGGAGATAATTGACAGTCGACGAGAGTGACGTATAACGAGATGACAACGAGAGCACGCGCTTACATTTGGTCATTGTCTGGTGGTCTCCACTTTTGCTGACATCATCACCAGGTTAAAGGAGAACCAGATAAATTGTGGAGACCTCGAGTATCTATGGCATGTTACCCCCGAGTACCCGTCTGCCTCCTCGACATGTGCCGGCTATCCTGGAGGCGGAAGGGCTGTGAGATAACAGCGGTTTGCAATAACGGAAATGAACTAGCGTCATCTATTGACCTTTAGTGCCCGGGTATTTCCGTTCCGTAATGATGTTAAAACTATCAGTTTCCCATGGATGTTAAAAGAGATCACAATCTTGTACCCATAGATATCATATTTAAGTTACTCAAGAAAATGTCCCTTTAAGAGTATGTTTTGTGATGAATTGCTTTGACAGAAATTCGAGAAATTACAAAAAAAAACTTTATTCATCGTTATCTTCTGAATCAAGTTTTATACTATCAATAAATAATAGGTGAAAAAACTGTGTAGTATTACACAAGAGTAACAACATCTGATATCTCTGGCTTTGGTGTGAAAAATGTTATTTGTAGTTTACTTAACAAATTGAAAAGTACTTCAGGTGTTGGTTTTGAAGTTTATCACTTAATTGAAACTGAGTGTTCATTAATATTGCACGAAGGTAGGCTTAGCTGTCAATGAATTTTGGTCTCCATCACTCAGTCTAATCCAGCCTTCATTCACTATGTTTGGTGTTAAAGATAAAACAGACTCATTCCAAAAATTTATTAACTTCTCGGTAAACAATTAAATCTGATTCATGCTGCGAAGGAATCACCCAAAGCATATTTTATTTTGTTTTGTTTGGCTGACTTGCCTTAACTAACATTCTTTTAAATGTACACCACATCCATTTTTTGCTATATAATTGATTCTTTGTTTTTCTGTAAATATTCCGATGTTTTCTGTTGGGTTTCCTTAAAAAAAAAAACTTATTTTACTAGTTTTAAAATACATGGAAATTAATTAAACAACAGGTACTTTAAGGGTTTCTATTCCTTTATAACAAAAACCTTTCTCACGTTTGGTACTGGTTTCTGACAGTTCTAACTGGCTTATGGACAGAACTGATCAGCCATGTTTGAATAAACCCAAAAATGCTTTCCAGTACCAGTATTAATGGGACACGCATTGTATGCCGAATGGAGATCATGGTGACGTACAACCGTCGTCGATTTACGACGATTCCGACGACGAACTCCTAGTACAAGTGAACTGGTAGAAAATGTTATATTTTCGCGTATTAGCACGCAAATGCTTTAAAATCCCAAGAAGAACATTCATTTTATCAAGATGTCACTTGTACTGAAATATACAAGGATTTTGCTATATATTTGACAGTTTGTAAAAAAGCAATGAAATAAATGACCCTCGTTGGTATGTAAAATATAGGTTCGTCTGTGCCAATTAAACAGTATACAAAAGTTGTCCATGCATATTATATGCTGTTTTAATTAGTAGTTACAGCAACGGGATGTCACCTTAATCAGGTAGTATGGTGATTGTGTTGTCTGGGTGGTCTCACCGAAAGATATCGTCTGCTTCGTAACTAGAAACATGTTATACTAAACCGTATGTCTTAATTATTTTCATCATATGAAACAGTTTGCTGAATCCGAGCATGTGAGAAATTGCATCATTATCTGTAAAATAAAAAAAATCACAGACGTTTTAATGGCGTACCCAGATGTTCGCCGAGAAACGCGAGATGTCAACCAAGTCTTTGTTTTCTCGAGATCGTCTTACGTTTTTCATTCAGAAAAATAAAAAGATTAATTTCCTCTCCCTTATTGGAATCATAAATAAAACTCAAACAAATGACACAGCAGAACAGTCAGCAAAATAATACGAAACAAGAATTGTCCAAATCCATTTTGCCATAGTTTGCTTTTGATTTTTGTCCTCTCTGATATCGCAGGTACAATTATACGCTATCAGATTCTAATTAATATCTAGAATATATTTGGTGGAGTGATGAATATTTGCACAGGGACATGCAGGCCTGTCGCAGACGACAGTTTGACAAATGAAAGTCGGGTAGGTTCTCTTAAATTTGAAGACGCCGTTTCAAATTTCTCTATATTTGGTGTTTTTTGTTGTAGTTCCTCCAAATTTCTCTCGACAAACATTCATCAGAAATTCGTTCACAGGGTTGTTGGAATTGCAGGAATGTTTTCCCTTATGATTTTGTATTCATAGCATTTATTTAGATGAAGAAACACATAATCAAGGTCATAAGTACGTTTTTATGTCATGGGAGAATCTTGCTCACAACAAAGATCCTTCCTTTTCGGATTCTGTCTCGTAAATCAGGACTTTGTTAGTATTTACTTACAGAAGAGGGCGGGAGACAATGCAGAAAGGTGGTATAATACTTTTCTCTCCTTCACGCCGAAGAATACATCTCTAATCCCATGGTATCAAATTTGAAAAAAATCCCATAGTAATTAATATTTATTGTTGCGTTTAAATCTTTTGAAGATTATCAGAAGTAATGTTCACAATTTACGGCTCAAAAAGGTCTTGTTGTAATACGAAGGCATTAACTAAATGACTAAACACAATCACACAGAGCTTCGCAAATACAAATATTTAGTAACAACTAACCTTTTGGGAAAGAATCGGCCAGACTTAATGCTTCAAAAACAAGCAAACAGAACCCGTCCGAAACGTAACGACATTGCCGAGATTTAGAAATTTTAATGTCAACACCTTATTATATTTATTGAAAGCTCGATAAATATTGACCATTCATATGTCCTGACACTGCTCTCTCAAATAAATCTAACCTCATTTTTTTTCCAGCCGACTCTTAAGTATTTCTCTTTACAATCCGTACATGTAAAACTATTCTACTCATTATTATCGGTATATTTTATTTTACCCCGGTGTAAGCGTGAATTCTCCATCGGAAACTTTTTGCAGAAAAATCGTGTCATCATCTTGAATACAAAAATTAAAAAAAAATTCATAATGGTTGAATTGGTTAAAGCTAAAGAAAAACCAATTGTCGGTAGAACTAAGTACATTGTATTTATCAGAAAATATGAAAGATATCTAATTTTGAAATTGGATAAAGTTCAAATGAAATATTCAAGCTGCTATGAAAATATCTGAATCACTCTTTTCATTATTTACCTAGTTTTCCGAGGTCATCTGACTGACCCAAACAGGCCAATCAGGGAACGCGAGACAACAAGTATGCCATATCAAAGGGATGCACCAGATTCTTCTAAGATGACTTGCGTTCCACTAAATCGAAAAGGTTTGGATCAAAGAAAAATACAGGTACAACTAGATTTCTTCAGGTGTCAGCGTGTACCAAGTCAATTTCAATCGCATCAAAGGAAAACTGTAATGTTAGTTTTCCAATATACGTTATGATAGTTTTATATGAAATGCAATTGCAGATTGTTAGAAACGATTTGCTGAATCAAACGAAAATCATAAGATTATAAAATGTGTGATACTGCTTTAAAAAAGAATTCGGCCAACAATATCTCACTCTCTTTCTTGAAACATTCACACAATTTGATGTTGATGTACGAGTTACGAGGTAATTCTGGGTTGTGTATACAAGCCATGTGACATGGTTTACGGCGGGGTCATCGGAGTAGCCTTTGTTGGTTTCTATGTGTTTTACAAGTTTCTCCGTTAATTTTATATGTTTAATTTCTTTTAAAAATCTTTTATTGAATGCATTGGATGCTTCACATTCTTGTTTCGATAACAAACGACCCATCTCAATGTCTATAGGTCAGTCAATGCGTAGGAAAGAAAAGAATTAAAATCGTTTATCCTTTTCACAATTGGGCATCGCTTAAACATCAAATACCCATGAACATTCCAATGGTCTTTGTGAAAAATCTGGAGAGGTAATATTGCATATTTGACTAGCTTTGTAAACTTGATTTTATAGGAAATGTATTATAAATGTACATACACTTGTCGTTTAAAGAGATTTCCTTCAAATTCGTTATGTGTGTTATTATATCATTAAACCATCCTAGTAAAATTAGAATCATATCAATTAAGATTTAAAAAAAAAAAAACCTCCTCTCTCTCGTATACGATTTTCAAAGTGTCTGGATATGATTTAAGAATCAACCACTTACACATGAAAGATACGATCATTTTCAAATCCAAAACTCGCTATCTTGTGTGAAAACTCGGAGTAACTTTTCTACGTAAGGTATCGCAGTCAACAATCGAAACACAAGGTCATCAAATCAAGACGCAGTGGTCGACAGGGAGATGAGGTCTCAATATGGACGAAACTGACGAGTATTGCTATGGCCTGGAAATAAAAATTTGAAACTGGCGTTTTATGGATGGGAAGCGGGTAATATTTCCGAAAGTGAACATTAACATTTTAAAGTTGACATTTTGATTTTCCGATATGGATTATATATCCATTTGAGGAAACTAATACAGTTGTACGTGATTATCAGCTATTCAAAAGAGAGTAATCTTATATCGGGCTAAATATGTCAATGTCAACTTCATAGAGATATAAAAAAAACTTAGCTCTGCATCTCTTAAATGGGGGATACGCTTTGTAAATGAAAATACAAAATACGTGTAATGAAATGTGTTACTTCCGATTAACTCACAATACTACAATGTACCAATGCATTCACATTGATAAAATTCGCGGTTTGCACATCATTAAAGTACCCTAAGTTTCAAATCTCATCTCGTGAATTAGTTAGGTGTTAAAGGATTCTCCTGAGATTTCATGATTTGAATACTCAGTCATTTTGAATGTTTCTTCCCTTGATATTTGAGTATGCCGAATTTAATATTTGCACTTTCCACTTTCATTTTACACAAGTCTCCAGTTAATGAAACACTGGAATTTGTATTTGTTCACAGAAATTTTACAAATTTAATACATTTCGTGCTACTATCTCCATTTCCTTTCATCTACAAAATAGTATGCATAACATAGCACAAAAGTTTTTAGTTTATGAGATATTTAGCAAATCTAATATATTATCTGCTAGTATCTCATATTTTCCTTTTAACTAATAAATTGTTTGGGAAAAGAGACATGAATTATTACAAAATTTCCTAGTTAAATAAATATTTGAATTGTAATTGTTCACAGTCATCTTGAATATTAATGCAGTATCTGTTAGTAACCTTTTCCCTTTTATCTGGTAAAAGTTTGAAAAACGAATGCAAGTTTGGTTCAACCCCTATTACACGATGGTGATAGAAAAAACCTACAATCCATCAACATATTTGGTTGCTCATCAATATTTTTTAAAAGGTGACTAAATGGTACCAAAATTAAACCTAAAGTACATATTTAATGAGAGACTTCTTTGTCGAGGAAAACAGATAAAGCATATTTGCATCGATAATATTTACGTCCTGATTGCAAAGCGTCTGAGTGAGAGTGATCGATTTGTTACTGAGTGAGGTCTGCGGTTGAATTAAAACTAGAAAGTGATATAATGAAGTGGATAAAACAGCAGTCACTATTGCATCATGACTAATTAGTTTCAATAGTTTGTCATTAATGAATCACAAAAATAGGACGGTGCCGCAGACAAGGCCACTCCTGACTGTGACTGGCACACGCTGTACAACTGTCTGGCTGGTATTGTGTTTGAAAGAACATGTTGTGAATAGTAAGTCGACCCGACGTTCGAATTCGAGTCTTTAATGCATTCTGAGATTTTATTCTGCTAAATATAAATGATATATAGAAATCTATCAAAGTTTCTCCACATAAATATGTGCCCATGTGACCTGTTAAGTATGTTCAGAGCACTGTTAATAGTGATACTGTCCCACATTTCTCAAACCAAAATGAATGATAATATTATAAATCAGACAAGCAATACACAGAATGAAAAATAATATACTGTATATTATTGTAACGCAGTCATCAGTGTGCAGTGAGTTCAGTATAGACGTAGTGTTCAGTGCAGAAATGGTACTCACATCAGTGATGTTGTGTAAAGTGTACACATCAGAGCAAGAATCAGTACTTAACATCGCACTTCTATTCAGTTTGTGAGTAAAATGTCCAAGGTTTACATATCGATAAATTCTTCAAAAAGAATATTTAATCTTATAATGTTTCCTATATATTTGTATGTAAAATTTTGTTCCCTGCTGTGGCTAGTGATGGGCAATCGAAAAAAAAAATCGACAATCGGATTAATCGGATGCACCTTTTCGATTGATTAATCGAAAAAAAAAATCGAATTTCATTCATTTCAAATTTATGGCATAAATATATTAAATTCACTTGACTTTTCCCCTAAATATTATCTGAATTTGAATAAACTCATTAGAAATTAGAAGTTAATTATCCCATACTTTCTATTTCGATTTTGTTTTCCCGGGATAGGGATATATCTCTAGACTTTTGTTGTTCTTGTGGGATCCAGGTTAGAATAGGGCCTCAGTACCCCTTGCTTGTCAAGAGAGGCAAGATCCGAGGCCTCGTGTCGCAGCATGTGTGGCACGATAAAGATCACTCCCTGGTCAAAGACTATAAGCACTGAGCATATGCCTAAATTTTGCAGCCTTCACCGACAATGGTGACGTCTCCATATGAGTGAAAGATTCTCCAGAGGAACGTTAAACAATATTCAGTCTTATCGGATGTCTGCTTTGTCAGCCATTTATGTTTTTAGTTAATTTGCGGCAGAAATATTCGTATCATTAAAAAAAATATACCGATGTCGGCGATTTTCGATTTTCAAAATCACAATCGATTCTCACATCGTGTCAGTGATAGCGACCGACAATCCAAAGTCGTCGATAATCGGCATATCACTAATTGTGGCCCCAACCTACTCCGGGGGAGGGGCATGATTTTTACAAATTTGAATCTGCAATATATCAAGAAGATGCCATGTAAATTTGAACTTGTCTGGACTAGTGATTTTTAAGAATATTTTTAAAGATTTTCCCTATATATTTGCATATAAACTTTTGATTCCCTATTATGGCCTCATCCTACCCCTGGGGGCTATGATTTTAAAGCATTTGAATCTGAACTATGTCAGGAAACTCCCACGTAATTTGAAATTTTCTGGCCCAGTGGTTCTTGAGAAGAAGGTTTTTAAAGATTTTCCCTATACGCATATAAAACTTTTATCCCCTATTGTGGCCTCACACTACCTCCGGGGATCCATAATTTTGACAAACTTGAATCTTCATTATGGCAGGAAGCTTCCATGTAAATTTCTACTTTTCTGGCCCAGTTGTTCGTGAGAATTTTTGAAATGACCCCACCCTTTTTAACATTTTTGTGATTATCTTCCCTTTGAAAGAGGCATGGTCCTTCGTTTGAACAAAGAATCTTTGAATCTCCTTCACCCAATGACAATTTGTACCATGTTTGACAAAAATGGCCTGCTGGTTCTGGAGAATTTTTTTTAAATTTTGTCAATGTATTTTCACTATTATCTCCCCTTGGAGAAGGGCTTTATCTCTCATTTGAATAAACTTGAATTCCCTTAATCCAAGATTGATAAAAAATGGCCTGCTGGTTCTGGAGAAGATTTTTAAATTTTGTCAGTGTGTTTTCGCTATCATCTCCCCACGGAGAAGGGTGTTACAACCCCTCTTTTGAACAGACTTGAATTACCTTCACCCAAGGATGATTTATGTTGAAAGTTTAGTTGAAATTGGCCAAGTGGTTCTGAAGAAGATGAAAATGTGAAAAGTTTACAACAACTACAGACAACGGAAAGTTTTGATCGGAGAAGCTCACTTGAGCCTTGGGCACAGGTGAGATGAAAAGTAGGCCAAACACGGACCCTTAGACTCATCTGATCAGCCCCCTCCCGAGTTTTCAAGACATCACTCAATGAAATAAAGCTGGTGAATGTTTGATACGTACTCGTCCCTTCTCTATATCTACTAGAGGATATTTCTCGATATTGCGATTCGGACTTGCAATCACTGGTACAAATTGATATGATAATTTTCGAGAGACTCGATTGTACCCATTTCCGGAACGGTGGCTTTGTGCAAATCTGAATGGTGCGCCCTCTATTGCTTTGATAACCCAATGTAAACAAAAGAAATGGCGGATTAATTCGAAAATCTATAAAGGGGGAAATTGAGAGGGGAAAATGTTTAAAGGAAAAATTACATCTTTCGCCAGGAGTAACAGATCTAGATATTGTGGGTGGTTAAGCTTGTTAGCGGAATTCTCCTGTGTATATCTGGAGGTTTAACACGTATGAATCACAACGGTAACGTTGTAGTATTGATTGATTGATTTATATATTGTTTGACGCCCGTCGAGAGAATTTTTCATTCACATGGAGACGTCACAATTGCCGGTGACTTACTTATGCCTCCTGGGGCATAGGCCGCCGACAAGAGATCTCCAGGCATCTCTATCCTGGGCCTTCTGTTCGATCTGTCTCCAGGTATATCCCATTTTCTTAGTGTCGGCATTGAGGTCTCGGCGCTATGTGTTTTTCGGCCTTCCTCTTTTTCTCTTTCCTTGGGGATTCCAGGTCAGCGCTTGTAATCCATGGTGGCCAGCTTCAGAGGCCTTCGAGTTGAAAACCGGAATTCGTCAAGGGTGCTTGCTCTCCCCTTTTCTCTTCCTGCTGGCTATTGACTGGATTATGAAGATGTAAACGGACAACATAACAACAGAAATCCAGTGGACACCTTTCAATCAACTTGATGACCTTGACTTCGCAGATGACCTGGCACTACTGTCCCATACCCGACAACAAACACAGGAGAAGATCAACAACATAGCATCCACCTCAGCGCAAGTAGGTCTAAACATCAACAAGGGGAAGACCAAGATTCTCAAAGTCAACACCGTCAGCAACGAACCAATCAAGCTGGAAGATGAGGTATTAGAAGAAGTGGAATCCTTCACATACCTGGGAACTGTCATCGAGAAGCTGGGCGGAACTGATGCTGATGTGAGAGCTAGATTATTAAAATCCAAAACAGCATTCCTACAACTGAATAACATATGGAATTCCAAAGAGCTGACACTGCAGACCAAGATCAGACTATTCAACGCAAACGTCAAGTCAGTTCTTCTACACGGGGCTGAAACCTGGAGGACAACAGTGGCTACAGTCCAGAAAGTCCAGACCTTTATAAATTCTTGTCTGAGAAGGATGCTCCAAATCCGCTAGCCGAAAACCATCATCAACAAAGACCTGTGATAGAGAACCAACCAGCTCCCTGAAGAAGAAGAGATTCTAGGACGACGCTGGAGGTGGATTGACCACACACTCCGTAAGTCAGCGTCAAACATTGCTGGTGAAGGGCTGCAAAATTTAGGCCTATGCTCAGCGCTTATTGCCTTTGAGAAGGGAGGGATCTTTATCGTACCACACCTGCTGTGATACGTGGCCTCGGATTTTTCGGTATTATGTGAAGAACAGCCCCATTTAGTCGCTTCTTGCGACAGGTAAGGGTTACTGAAGACCCATTCTAACCCGGGTATCCACGTGCTCTGGTACAAACACAAACGTTGTAGCACATTCATCAGTAACGTTGTATGTAGATGTGACGTTAGTAATGTGGTGTGTAGATGTGACGTCAGTAACATGGTGTGTAGATGTGACGTCAGTAATT
This sequence comes from Ostrea edulis, assembly GCF_947568905.1. Taxonomy (NCBI): domain Eukaryota; kingdom Metazoa; phylum Mollusca; class Bivalvia; order Ostreida; family Ostreidae; genus Ostrea; species Ostrea edulis. Next base: position 4,566,324 of record NC_079172.1, on the reverse strand, counting down.
TGGTATGTAGATGTGAAATTACTAATGTGACAGCAGTAACGTGGTGTGTAAATGTGACACCAATAATGTGGTGTGTAGATGTGACAGCAGTATAGTGGTTTGTAGATGTGACGTCAGTAATGTGGTGTGTAGATGTGACGTCAGCAATGCGGTGTGTAGATGTGACGTCAGTAATGTGGTGTGTAGATGTGACGTCAGTAATGTGGTGTGTAGATGTGACGTCAGTAATGTGGTGTGTAGATGTGACATCAGTAATGTGGTGTGTAGATGTGACGTCAGTAACGTGATGTGCAGATGTGACGTCAGTAAAGTGTTGATTGATTGTATCTTGTTTAACAAGTGAGAATTTTTCACTCATATACAGACTTCACCAACACCGGTGAAGGGCTTCAAATTTAGGCCTTTACTCGGCGCTTACGGCCATTGAGCAGTGAGGGTTCTTCAGCGTGCCACACTTACTGTGATACGGGGCATCCGTTTTTAAGGTCTTCTCCGAGGACCCGTGACATTCACACCTTATGCCGAGCGTTTGGCGATGGAACTGTCACTTTCTGTTTTAACGACTAAGGTCTGTCGCGGCCAGGATTCGAACCCCGGCCTTCCGCATGCGGGGCGAACGCTCGAACTTCTAGACCACCGCGGTGGTAATGTGGTGTGCAGATGTGACATCAGTAATGTGGTGTGCAGATGTGACATCAGTAATGTGGTGTGCAGATGTGACATCAGTAATGTGGTGTGCAGATGTGACATCAGTAATGTGGTGTGCAGATGTGACATCAGTAATGTGGTGTGCAGATGTGGCATCAGTAATGTGGTGTGCAGATGTGGTGTCACTAACGTGGGGTGTAGACATAAGTATACCTTTTTATACCGCTTGATGTAGGTCTGGCTTGTAGCAACAGGGTTTTTGACAACGTACTTTCCCCGTTATTTTTATATGCAAACATGCAAAGTTCGATTCATTAGCTAGTGCCCTCTGTTTGATAGTGGTATTGAATGGTAGTTGTAATGTAAGAATTAACCTATGAATTGAACCCTGTATTGGAGTATCAACTCCCCCCCCCTTTTCTTTGTGATTTACAGACAATGTTGAAGTCGCCTTCTCCGACTGCCTACTTTGAAAAACGATGCTGCGTACCAGCAGCTAACGTTCGATGTGAATACTGTTTTAGTGAAGGCATCAGTAACGCCGTGTGAAGCGTTGATATTTCATTAATATTATACTTCCATGTTAATTAATTGACTCTGATTGGTTGAGAAACATTTGATACAAAATATTATCACCATCTGGATAACAAAACTACGCCCTCCAGCGTAACAGAACGTGCATTGTAGTAACGGTCAATACAACAAAATATGTTGACTACTGGGAATCCAAGCGCCTTCGGTTCACCATCGAAAACGTGCGTTTTGCTTAATGTTTGTCTTGCATCGAAATAACAAGATAAATCATGTACTCTCTATGAAATATTTTCACCTGGCATAAGATGTATGTGTCAACCGTAATACTTTATAACATTTAGTATAATAAAGTAACTATTGCATGCAAATGAGAAGAACGTTAGAAGTTGTCTTTCCTCGAAAAAAAAACAACAACAACGTCAGCCTCGGTCGACAATGGTTTTAACGGGTTGATAATTTTCAATGATACCCTCACTTACATGTAATATTTATATAATATTGCGTGTAATTAACGTCTTGTGTGGCTACCTATGATCTATTAGTTGTCTGTCCCACATTATTTCCGTTACAATAACAATTCCTTCTTCCTTCACTCAAGAAAGATTAATGTGTATAAAAATAAAGGGTTTGGTGATGTACATATACCTATAAGATTGTCGGAGGCCTAGGTATGAACACACAGAGACATAACAAGGTTTAGTGGTTACTGTATTGAATTAATCAATAATATTCAATCATGCATTGATTGATGATGTAAAATCGATGATGTATACCGGTTTTTCAACGAAACAAGATCAAAGATAAAAAATAAATGATAGGGTGGGGATGTTTTACTTTTAGAAAATGATTTTGAACTTTTTTGAGATATAATTATTAGCATACAACAAATAATCATACCCGCACTTTCTAAAGAAAGTTCAGATATATTGTTGTTACCCTGGTCCGTCCGTCACACTTTCTTCTTCATCAAACTTCTCTTTTATTTTAAGAGTAACCAATTGATATTTTGGAATATGATAGGTATCTTGTAGATGTGCAATAATGTTTCAAAAATTTCAATTTTACCGTGGGGGCCAAATGGAGGTAAAAAATTATGACCTTTTTCTTTAAAATAAACTCCCAAAAATTCTGGTTCCCAGAACTCCTCATACATTTAAGGCGCATATTTTGGAAGATGATTGGTGGTGTCCTATAGGTGTGCAATAAGTTTTCGGAATTTTCATTTTCATCCTGGGAGCCAAATAGGGGTAAAAAAAAAACTCCTCTTACATTTCACGCAATAGCCAAATCATCCTTTGGAAGGAAATTGGTGCTGTTCCATAGATGTGCAATAAGGTTTCAGAATTTTCATTTTCACCCTGGGGGCCATTGGGGGTCAAAACGAAGCTTTTATAGAGAAAACCTGACCTGGAGGTTATCATGCAAACTCAACCATGTTTGTTTTGAGTACAACTCTGGGCAAAATTCGAAACATACTCTAAAAATTTTGAGCATGTACTCCATATGAGTGTGAGAATGATTTTATAACATATATTTTTGAGTATGAGTACGATTTAGAGTGTGTTCGAAAACGTGCTCAAAAAGTTTTTTAACTTCCAGGCCTGGTGCTCAGTGCATTATGTTATGTGCAACAAGAATATGTTTTCTTTAAGGGTTGGAATTTCAACTATTTCAAAAATATTTGAATAGTCAAAAAAAAAGATGGGGGTTTGGATGACCCAAATACACTTGGTCCACCATGATCAGGGCCCCATTGCACGAAGATGAGCTAAATTCATCTGACAGTTAATGTCTAGCTAACGCTATGTAAATGTAAGAGTTAATGTCTAGTTAACGCTATGTAAATGTAAGAGTTAACATCTAGTTAACGCTATGTAAATGTAAGAGTTAACATCTAGTTAACGCTATGTAAATGTAAGAGTTAACGTCTAGTTAACGCTATGTAAATGTAAGAGTTAATGTCTAGTTAACGCTATGTAAATGTAAGAGTTAACATCTAGTTAACGCTATGTAAATGTAAGAGTTAACGTCTAGTTAACGCTATGTAAATGTAAGAGTTAACATCTAGTTAACGCTATGTAAATGTAAGAGTTAACATCTAGTTAACGCTATGTAAATGTAAGAGTTAACGTCTAGTTAACGCTATGTAAATGTAAGAGTTAACATCTAGTTAATGCTATGTAAATGTAAGAGTTAACATCTAGTTAACGCTATGTAAATGTAAGAGTTAACATCTAGTTAACGCTATGTAAATGTAAGAGTTAACATCTAGTTAACGCTATGTAAATGTAAGAGTTAATGTCTAGTTAACGCTATGTAAATGTAAGAGTTAACATCTAGTTAACGCTATGTAAATGTAAGAGTTAACGTCTAGTTAACGCTATGTAAATGTAAGAGTTAACATCTAGTTAACGCTATGTAAATGTAAGAGTTAACGTCTAGTTAACGCTATGTAAATGTAAGAGTTAACATCTAGTTAATGCTATGTAAATGTAAGAGTTAACATCTAGTTAACGCTATGTAAATGTAAGAGTTAACGTCTAGTTAACGCTATGTAAATGTAAGAGTTAACATCTAGTTAACGCTATGTAAATGTAAGAGTTAACGTCTAGTTAACGCTATGTAAATGTAAGAGTTAACGTCTAGTTAACGCTATGTAAATGTAAGAGTTAACGTCTAGTTAACGTTATGTAAATGTAAGAGTTAATGTCTAGTTAACGCTATGTAAATGTAAGAGTTAATGAAAAGTTAATGAAAAGTTAACAGTCTGTTAAAGTTAACTAACCGTCGTGCAGATGGGTCCTGAATACTCAATGCATCTTGATATGTGCAGCAGGAGTATATATGGTTTAGGGGTCAATACCTCAATTGTTTTAAATATATTTCAACGATTATGAAATAGGGTTTGGGATTACCCCAGAGCATTTGTCCAACAGAATACTAGAATACTCAATGCACCTTGACATATACAGCAATATATACGGTATGTTATATGGTAACTATTGTGACTTCATTCCTAGTTACATAATCGCGACGGAGAGGATATTACAATTGTATGAGGGTACTACTGTGTCTAATGACAGCATCTAGTTTATTGCATTGAAACCGGTAATAAAAAATACTTAATGCATCTTGGTATATGCAGTAAGCAAGAATTTATATAGTATAGGGTTTGTTATATGGTAACTATTGTGACTTCTTAGCAAATTACACAAGTATGACGAAGAGTATATAGAAAAGCAAGCACTCGCGTGTCTTGTGACAGCATCTAGTTACTTCTCTTATTCAATGTAAAAATATGAATATGAGCAACCTTTCTATCGATTAATTAATTAATAGAAAAATGATTACACAGAGATACCTGTTAAGAACTGACTAGAATTCAACTTGCCAATGAACTAGCGAATGACAGCACCTTAATTAACACAATAATTGTATAGAGTACGAATTCCAAGATCGTGTTATGAACTCCTGATTCAAGGCTGTCCACGGTGTTTCCATTTAGATTTAGCCTTGACCATTGGACAAAATCTTGTATGAAAGGAGTTTTAGTTTTCAAAAAAAAAAAAACCTCCCTCATTAGTTTTGCTTTATTTTTTTTTCAAAATGCAGCAATCATGAAATGCATGTTCTCATCTGTTATTAACGAAAATTAAAAGACAGACACTCATGCTTCGAGGATGGTGTGTTTGATTACTTCTGCGATAGTTTGTTGTTAATTATAGGGGTTTGAAACTAAGAACACAAAATCTCACAGAACATGATGCTATCACACCTGTCTTACAAATATTTACAGTTTATGAAAGTACCTGGTTTGAAAAGAAATGCATTAGAAGAGTCTATCATTGGTGAATGGGTACATTTTTCACATTGCTGAGATTCAAGATATGTGTCTTTATATGTCCCACATTTTCCCCTATCCAAAATCAATGATGACTTAATTAAGGTTGTCTATTTATAACTACTATATTTTATTATAGATCAGTGATTATGTAGATACTTGATATTAATTAGAAAGTTTTAACAAATGAAGATAATTTACCTCGTGATTTTGTTATCGTTGTAGCTATCCCCTTCAAATAGCTTTATCATTGAAGACTATGGGGGTAAAAATAACTACGGATATCTCGGAAACAAAGCTGAATTATATAGAAAATGCCACTGTCAAAAGTTGCATGATCAAATTTGATACGAAATGTGAAGGTCACAACACAAAAATTATGTTGTTTGTTGTTGGGTTTTTTTTTTTTTGGGGGGGGGGGGGGGGGTATCTTCGATTGTTTGTGAACGGCATATTACGAAAAAATATATAAGTGCTAAAATTCACAATCCTAAACATGAAAATGGTTTATAATAAACTAAAAGTAAATCTGATATGAATTAAACATTTCTATCACAACATCACAATTTGTTGAAATAATCTTTGCTATAATTTATATTGAGTGCCTTTTGAAATAACCCCCGCTTTGGATTGACTACCTTAAGCCAGTTTTGGTTATTAACGCTGCCATATTAAAAGTTGTTACTAAAATTGCTTTAATAGAAACCACCTTTCTTATTTCTTCTGTGAGAGTGCATTTAGATAGTGAATTTTTATCAGAGAAATTCTATGGAGACAATAATTGCGAGGTACTTCTTCATATTACACAGTCTCCAATGCTTCGTGACTGGGAGGCTTTACACTTCTATATGACGTCAGTTATATCGTGTATCTCAGTTCCATTACCAATATCATTTATTACATGTACCTCTCGGATTTATCACTTAATTAATTAACGTGTGTTATTAGTGCCTGTAGTTATTCTAGACAAGTTGTGCTTGCGCATATCTGCTTGTAGCTAGCATGTCTGATGCACTACTTACACTATGCACAGTACAACAAATGTTCGCACTGTCACATGCAACATACAAGTATAAAATAAAGTTAACACCTCACTCCTGTCATATTTTCGAATTGGGTCTGTTGCGCTGGAAACGCGCGCGCGCGCGTGTGTATGTGTGTGTGCTTCATGGCAAGTGAAAGTTCTCGGGCTGCATCTTGTGTCAGCTTTTCCAATTCGATTCTTTGATTTATTTTGAATAGCAAAATATCAGAATCTTTATTTGGATTTACTCAAATATGCATTTATTCATCAATTTCCAACAGTTTCTTGATTTTGTTAATTGTACATTTTTTCCCAGATAAGTCATCTTAAATCTTTTAACAAACGTTATTAAATTTTCATTTAGAATAAAAACTTCTCCGTGTGTTGCATTTTGATGTATAACTTTATTAACCTTTATAAACGAGAGAAATGTTATAAAATGATTCATTTTAGGAAGATGTATCGATTAAAGTTTTGAGAGGAAAAGGTGTCACCATACCAGATGCTTTATAGTGTTTCATTAAATGATATTAAAACGCAGTTCTTACCGACAAACAGGTTAAAACTCTTACATTCAAAATATGATTAATCACTCATGATCATTTCACTCAGTTTGTAAGAATATGTATGAGTTTGTCTGTCGAAAGCTCGAATTTTCGTTCGTCGTGTCAAGAACAAATTCCACTCATATGCGGAATACAAAGTACTTGTTGATTTCCGCTGATTGATACGTGCACTTGTGTGCTATCTGCAGCACCTGAGTTATGTAGAAGTAGCTCTGAATGATGGAGGAGTGTGCATGCTGATGACGTCACGACCCCGTGCCAATTGGAGAATTTCTGCAAAAAGATTGATAGCCTAAGTAAAGGACTATTGAAATAAATAAAATTACCAAGCACATTTTTTTTAAAGATTCCATGTGCTTATTTCCGCGTTCTCTGTACACTATTGCTGTTGTATAGATGAAAAAGTCAGTATGGGCAGCCCTTGCCATGACTTTGCTTTCAATATGATTGAAGTTCAAATCAAACATTACTACCCACGCTTGCGCGGGAGACGTTGAGACCTCTATACATGTAAATAATTTCATTTCTTGTGTATTGGATTAAAATTAATTTTTGGTTCATTCATGCAGGTGTTTGAGAACAAAATTAAGAATATTGATAAAATTAAGTAAACATAACACGGAGCGTTGTTTTGTTGTTTTCATTTTATTGGCTCCCACTTCATTATTTATTTCAAACCTTCAGATCATTTAGAGTTCAAATTGATAAGAATCATCGGATTCAATCCGTGTTCATTTCCTCCGAAAAAAATCGACGTATAGGGTTTCTTTTTTTATTTCAATGAAAACTCTGATGAACGTCTTTTCTTTTTAATTTCGGGTTGCAGACCTAAACCTGCGTTTAGCAACCAAGCAGTTCGCTGCCCCCCCCGCCCCCCGCCCCCTTCGAGTTTGCTGCCCCTTCCCAGACTGTTGTTTTTTTTTTATGTCCTCTTGTTGTTAATTGTTTTGTTCTTAATACACAGTGTATTCTGTATATATACATATATTTTCCTCCGCTGTTTTACAAGCTTCATATTCTCTGTGCTCTAGTCACAGAATATGGTATTTATTTTATACCAATGATAAAAAAAATCACACGACCTATATACTTCCTTCTGATGTGAACATATTTTATTGCCTATGTAATATACAACAGGTTTGAACACAAGTTCTTACAACTTACGAGATGATTAATTGATAACGATTGTCATAAAACATATTCATAGACACGTGGAAAGAGTTCGTTAAACATAACATTTCTTACTACTTCCTTCTAGGCGATGATTCTCAAATTAATAAATGCACAAGTGTAGAAAGAATATAGGCAAAAACACAAATAGTCCAGATTCTCATTTTTTTTCTTCACTTAAACAGTGTTAAAGCAGCGTAACTGAGGAGGGGGGGGGGGGGTGCCAAAGGATGCACATGTACATATCATGACCAAACGCAGAAACATCAACTCTGAACTCTGGTTTCAAAAGATTATTACCCCCTCTCCCCCAAAAAATACTACCCGCACTAAAAAAAATCTGCTCCTAATTCAGTTACTAAATCGTTACTTAGATATGTTACTACATGTACATCACAATATAGATAAATTGTGCAGAAAAGAAACTGATAAAAATGAATCCACTTTGATAAATGCAAAAATCCTAATTGCCCTATTAGGATTGATATAACATCAAAGTGCCAGATTTAGAGGGGGCTGGCCCTGTATTGTTCATTGATATGCCATTACAATTGCGGTTGAAAATTACTCACAAGCTTAGGATACCGATCCCGAACCTTTTGGTTGAAAGGTTAATAAAACGATCACGAGGTAATCTATAGAAGTTTACTGATTTTTCCAATTTTACAAAAGTGTTACCACGATTCGGACTTTTTTGGGCAAACTGATATGTGTCATAACATAATGTATCGTCGGAGCTGTGTGAAATGCAATCAATCAGAACCGCACCGGTTTGGGTTGTAGGATTTTCATTCATGATTAAAATAGCTTAAGTACTGTAAAAAGATCGAGAATGATGCTTTATTAACATGCTTTAACCGCATGAAGATGATGTTTTTAAAGATATAATGAGTTAATGATAGACAGACAGTTGTGCTGGTATCTTTAAATAAAAAAAATATATGAAACGAATTTTATTGCTTTCGTGTATGTATAGCTTTTATATGTATTTTAAGGAATGCCTTGATGTTGCAATTTGAAAATGCATCTATTTTTTTCTTTTAGAATATATTTTATTTCTGCGTTAAAAGTCTAAACACCAAGGTACTTTTACGGACTTTTTAGTGCATTTCTTCTTCTTCAATTCTTGGTGCTATCCCAGGACGTATCCCATACTTCACTATGTACTCGATTCCTTGGTCTTCTTCAGTACAGTTTCTAAATGTGATATCTACTTGTTTGAGCTTGATTCGTAAGATTCTTAAGTACAATTTCGGGAAGAGATTTCCAAGGTACAGAGCGCTGAATCTAACATGTCACAAATTTTTCGAATGGATGTACTTTACATTTGTCTTGATAAAACTCTGTGGTTAGAAAGTTCTATAGATTGTGTGAATGAGTCTTGCTTTACTAAAGAAATTTTCCAATGAGTTTACACTAAATTAACAACTTTTTGTTACATGAGTCAGAATTTCAAAGTTCCACCGCCACAACATTATTATAGTTTCATTCGTGATTATTTTGATCGTGTTATCTACCTTCAGAAATGTTTCTTTTTCTTTTCGGACGTTGTAATATATGTATCATTCTAAAGTGTTTGTGAAATATGCCGTGTGCTGAAATCTCCAGAAATCCCAGTGATACATTAATCATAACAAAATAGTTTAACAATGTTAAAGTTTTATACGTAAACTCTTTGGGGTTTTATCAATGGTACCTTATTATGATTAATGACATCAGGGGTCTTACTCTTAACGACAAACACCTGGACGTAAAATATTTACTCAGATTTTATAGAGATAAAAAATATAATTACCCCCAAATAAACACGTTAACAAATCGAAACCTTCATTTTTGATCTCATTCAACTTAGATCAATTTGGCATTTTTCAACACGAACATTTATTTTTCCCCCTAATTTTTCGGGGTTTTTTTTCTTCCAAAGAAAGGTAGAATTTAAAAATCAATGAACAAAAAAGAAGCAAAATATTGATCGATGCCGTAACGTTTATTTAACATGACATTATGTGTAATTCAAGTTAATGTTTACAAAGTTCTGCTTAATTTGTCATAACCTTTAAAAGCAAGTTTTGTTACATACAAAATGCAATTGTCAGATAAACAAAATTTCCCCAATAAATGGAATTCCTCTAACATTACATGTTTCTGCCGCAATTCTTTGCACCTTCCTTTAAAATGTTTAAGAATTTGCGTGAGGGTTTTAAAATTATTCCGAGATGATAAATATTAAAAAATCTGTTGCTTAATCACTTAAATATTTCCGGAAGATTAAAAATAAATAAGAATATATTAGATATTTTCATCCTGCTTTTTGGCGCAGACTAATGCATGGTAAACAACTTGGGCAATATGGAACTGCGATCGGTAGTTCTAAAATAACACGGAATTTCATATTTATATCTCGTTTGGGAGCCAAAGCAAGTATCAAAATAAACGAAATATTTGCAAGACTCCTCTTCTAGACACCACTTGACTTTGGCGTGTTATTTATAAAGTATTCTCACTAGAAATTAATTCATATAATTATCAAAATGGTAGGGGACATAGCATACATTACAGTAAGCCTTGGCAAACTTTTCATTGATGGCTAAGGAAGATCTACAACTAATTTGAAATATATTTGCTTTTATCAGCTGTGAAGAGAGCAGTATTAACTTTCATTTTACTTGGTAACCCGTGATTACAGGATTAAAATGTTACTTGTGATCCGTGATGTATTAGCGAAAGGAATAACTAATGAATTCATTTACACATTCCTTTGTAATAAAACTCACACTGACCAAAGAGGGCATTCCGACAACGCCAACAATTTGAAATTTCATGCTGACTACGTTGTTTTTCATCTGGTAAAGTTATCCATATATTTGTTAAAAAATATCCCAGCATTGGAATAAGATATGTAGATAAAAATATACCCAGTCTGGGTAATTTGTGCTTTTGCCATCGGCTTTTGTTCTGTTAATGATACGATGTTTTAAAACTGTTTAAGATTTTTTGCGTAGGACACCTCTGCCCAGACAGATTATATGTCATGACGTCATCAGCAGAGTTATAAACGTCTAATGGTATTCACTGACAGAAGGAAAAAGAGACGCTCTCCGCTATAGAAGATGATCTTTTCTTTAAAGTATTTCACCCCGCCAGCCATTCGCCATGTTGTTTAATGTCATGGGTTAATTACGGCCTCTTTGCTAATTTAAAGCTATATGTAATAACAAACGTTTAATTCAGACAGAGTAGAAAGGCGATCTCGCAGTATCGAGTGAAACCGGATGAGGGTAAATCACAGGCTTTTCCTCAGGCTCCGACTGTGATAATCACACGGCTGCAAGTAAATGACCGCTTCACTTTTTACAATTAAAGAAATTACAGACCTTCTTATTGAAAAATATTAAACCTGATTGGTGGTCCCATGTCTTGACCAATTTGTAATGGCGACGTCCATTTCTCGTAAATCAGCACCAAGACGGGGAGAGAGTTAAGTTCGGTCATAACGTCAAACTTTGAAGCTTGGCGCATGAGCTCGAACTGGGTTTTACGATCGTCACACCGCTAGTAGTGGAGACACTGTCACTACCTCCCGTGAATCTTAGCGCCACGTATGTCCATCCTTAAATTCTAGTGACCAAACAAGATTTCTTAAAAAGATGAAATCCAGAACGAGATTTACTACCTTGGTTTAACTTTACAGAAAAAAACTTTCTGTTTCTAGACATTTTCTTCCCCCTCCAGTTGACTCCTAAAGAAAATATATTCATGAAATTGAATACTTCTTAAGTGGGCAACCTTAACGCCTTTTACATTTCTTTTTATGGCAGAAAAACACGTATGTTTTGTTTATTTGTGTTAAAATGTCTTTAATAAATACCGGTACATTTTTATATTTGCATAGTGCTCTCTGGTCGCCAAATTTCACTAGCATATATTTACAAGGGATCGACATTACTTTAAACTCTCAAATTGTTCCTAAGATGCGTCTTTTTGCCCCCACAGAACTTAAATCTTATTAATTGCGATGATTCTATTTCAAATACTTCTCAAATATTTCATGCCGCCGCCGAGCTATGTCAACTTTCCCCTAGTTTGTTATCTCAATAATTCATTCTAACTCAGGACTCCCAATTAAAGTGGTTACCTCACATTCAGTAATAACAGTGTCTAGTGTTTCAAATGATAACTTTAAGAGACTAAATTTAATTGAAATCGAGACGACTCAACGCTGACACAACGGTCTGAGCTAAATGTTTATCAACATGCACACTTTCTCGTTAACTATTACAAATGCAGAAACTGAAGACATGCGTAACCTTTGTGTACTAAATATCACAGAAATATTCTGCCATTGCATTCATGTTTTCGCAATTAATTTTAAAGAAGCAGCCATGTAATTACTGTAAGTTTGACTTTCAATTTGTTTTCAACGAAATTATTTTTTAACGAAGTTCGCCCAAGTGACTTGTACCATACCGTCTGATTATGGGAGAGACTCATTTCAAGTACAGCACCCCGAACCTTTTGAAAATTAAAGGCTCAATCTCTGTGGTAATCCGCAAATTTCAAATGCTCCTTTACTCCCGAGTAGCAACATTGCGGTTAAACTAGGAATCCTAATCATTTTCGAGTTTAAATGTAACACGTCGAGACCACGAGAGAAGAAATCCGAAATTCTATAAACGAAATGTTCCCCCTGTATTGTATCCGATGACTTTTGCTTGGATGTCATCTTACCCAAATCTTAGATTAGGAGTTCAAAGGTCGCAGGTCAAGGTAATGCGGGAATATGTCACATTGTAATGGAGCGTTATTTTTGTTAACATAGGTATATAATTTGGAGGAGAAAGAAAAAAGCAATAATCTCAGAATAACAGTTCTACAAAGGATCCAGATTTTTTGTTGTTGTACTTTTGAGTCAGTACTAGATCTCCACGACTAAGGCGACATAGTTTCCCCCTCCCCCGAAATTCAATGTTTTGTAATAACAGTTAATTAGGTAGCTAAACAATGGTCGCTAAACTCTTCCAAACAGAAAATAACTGCCGGTCTCCTTGCTGTTAATGCGAGCATCAGGTCGTCTTACAAACAAATAATTAGGAATTTTATATCTTGTCGTGGCAATCAATGAAAACTGTCGATTTTTTGTGAACACAGTTTGTCTGGCTGGCGTTGATTTATAAATAGCAAGAACATTTCTTTGGTGTTTTATTCTTTGCATTGTAAAACGAATAGCAAAAGTAACATCTAATATATACATGTATATACATTTTACATCATATTTAGTGAATTATTTTAAATACCTCAGTGAATTTCAAAACAATTTGCAATACTTTTGAAATTTATTCATTATGACTACAGAATGATGGCTGCATGTAATGACAAAAAAGGCTACGGTGAAGGAATTAACGTCCGTCATAGACTGGTCATATTATGGTATGGCGCAGTGCGTCTGTTCGTACTTTGTGGCTCAGATAAGAACAATACTTTTGAGACTAGGATCAACAAACTTGATATTCAATATAATATTTTTCAAGATCATGCATGTATCTCTTACAAGAGTAATTTTGTAGTCACAGAACAAGAGAGAAACTACTAATAAGGCTAGCATAATCAAACTTGATACACATCAGGCAACATACACAGGTGTATAAGATCTACTTCATAGAAAGTATGCTGGCGTCAAGCGTAGTATTTCATACCTTGAAGTATTTTCAAACATTTTATCAATACTCTCCGATATTAGAAAAAAAAATGTCTAGAGAACACTGTATGAGGCAGTTTGAATGTTTTATTAGGATGTTAATCGTTTAGTTGATTGCCACTACACTACTGAATTTGTTGGACAGGCGGATTTTAACGTTTATCATCATATTCGACAATTAGTTGCTGAGGTCCAGACGGCGTATCACGACCCGAACCAATTGTTGCAAAAAAGTTAGAAATAATTGTCTTGACACAATTTTGCAAAAGAGATGCATTAAAACCTTATATCTGGCACACAGATTGGCCAGACAGTATTTCTCTGGACATAATAGGAGGACACTAAAAATCATGCTTAGCACAATTGTTCTTGATGACCATTCCATAGATCACGGCCTTAGATAAAGATACATATCATTGTAATGTCGTCAAGGTAATCGTAGACGGTGAGAAGTTAGAAATATTTGCCCCATGTGACGTCATAATTTTGTAAAGGGGTGATATTTAACATTCATACTTGGCACAAAAGGTTGCTTAAGACTATATATAGGTTGTGTCATTTGGTCACCGATATACTTTAGAAGTGATCCCGACTTTGTTTTAAAAATCTGAGTAGATATGTGGGCAACATTTTTATTTCTTCAAGTGAAATGACATTCACTGGTTACCCCAAACGGGCTCTAATCAACGAAAAAAACTTGTCGTAAATACGGATGTCTACAAAATTTTGGGTAAAATCAATTTAGCTAAATCGAAATAAAAATGGCGCGAAAAATCTTATGGAGTCAGGAAAATTGATCTCAGTCGGTCAGGTAGAGTAAACAAAAACACTTTGTTCATTTTCAACTTCAGGTAATAATTATTTGATTTAAAAAACAACCTGGACAACATCTTTGGTCTGTCCCAATATTTTCCCAAAGGTACCCGTTCCCGTTGTATATCACATATGACATACTGTACAGGAGAGTATTAGATGTCTTAGTGTGCGAGACAGAAACGCTATCCACTTGATTAAAGATAAATTAATGTCATACTCTGAAATTCATCAAATACTCCATGAACAATATTCACTCTTAATATTTATCATCTAGTATATTGCCATAGGGTATGGGTAACCCTGATGAATATTGTTTTCTTAAAAATAAAACCCCCAAAGTTTTCACTGTACTCCACGAAAATTGCCCAAGATTTCATTCTGAGCTCATTGTTAACGAAATTTAACATCCCAGCAGGGGGCAAACAAATGAATAATAAACCTGTTTTTCTGAAGAAGAAAAAAACACACCACAAAAACAGCAATACCCCCAAACAAAACCCACCCTATTCTTTTAAAATGAAATTCTACGAATGATTGTTGGAGTGAGCATAGACTCTATATAACCCTCCACATGTCTACATTTACGATGATTTGTAGATCCCAGTGGCGGATCCAGAGGGAGGATTTCAGGGGCCGGAACCCCTGACAATTTTGCTAATTAAAGTTAAAGATAACGCATTTTTAGGGTGGAACCTCCCTTTGAAACCTAAAATTAATGGTAGAACCTCCCCTTTCAAAAATTTCTGGATCGGCACCTGGTTTCAATGTATTCTATTTTTAGATAAAAAAACTTGAAAAAAGGAAGAAGTTAAATTACAAAAAATGAATATATAGAATAAATTTCTGCCGGGTTGTTTGTATTATGGAGGGTATAATACATATATTGTAACCATATCCTGAACAGCGAAATATAATTAGTTATTGGAAAGAATTTACGAGGTCTCGTGAAATTAGCGGATGACATCCAGTGCAAATGGCGTGCATTTATCGAGTATTCCAGGGACGTTTGGCATACCATGTGACGATATGTTTAAGAAATTCTAATAATTGATGTTGCCGCATTCAGCAGATAAAAACATGAACAATGTAGCATCGCACATCTCGGCAGGGGGCTTCATTTCTAGTTTCGGCATCCGGAAGTTCAGAATGGTTTCCTCCATCTAACAATTTGATGTCATATTAAAGATAGTATTTACTCTCCTTCTATCACTGGACTTTTGTCGACATTACAAACGTGTAATTACTAATAAATAGATAAAAAATAAATAGAAGTATACTAACAAAACGGAAAATATTTGGAATATTTTCATTTAGTAAGAAAGAATGTGATGACATGTTCAAAAAGGTTTCAAACTCAGAGATTACAATTAAGTGCATAGATGAAGCAAATATTTACTTTTTAATAAAACACAAATGCAGAGATAATCTCCTAGCTTTTCTCTCTTTGCACGATTGCATTTAACCTACACTAGTTATTCAAAATGGGAGAGTGCGTTGTGTTTGCGTTACGTAAACGGCAGATAGTGGATGCTCTTTTTTAATTGATAATACTCAACTTTTCTTCAGGAGGCACACTGTTAAGTACAAAGATCTTGTAAAGGTTGATCTCAATGGTAAGGTATAATTTGATGACAAAATGAATTATTCGTGTCCACAAATAAATCAGTTACGACCGTCGGGCAATCTATTAAGCTGCGCTCTGTCATGTAATCGTTTTATAAAAGTAGAATTAATCCCGCCCACCCCTTAATAATTAATTTTGTTCCCATACATCAAAAGAACTTCTCCTTTATTCACCCCGATTTTAATTTGTTTCGAGATTTTTTTTACCCCGGTGTATTCAAAGATTCGTATTTTTAATTCTAATAATCGTATCTGTTTCGTGACGTTAGGCTGTTAGCATTCAGCCGGGGAGAGCTCTTCATTTCAATTTTGAGTCACTTCAGAGTCCCTATTGCTCTTTTTCTTATGGACAAATGACGTTATTATGTCAAAAGGATAACCTCTTAGCACACATTAATGTCACATATATACTCGTCGTTAAATCGGGTGAGAATGTTTAATGCCAAGTAATTAGAATATTTAGACATGAGTTACAAGGACTGAAGAAACTTCGCGTTCATTTCTCAATATTCTAAAAAGAAAATGTATTGATAATTAACATCCTGACTCACAGTTTGGCGCGTTAATTAAACTGTGTAAAATTAGATATCTTGATTTAGTAATTTAGATAGAAGTTCGGATGAACATGTAGGCGGATAGGAATTTGTTTGTTTTCTATGTAAACTCCGGAGAGCATAGTTTTTGCTGTTTGAAGTTAGTTAAATGAGCATTTAGTCAATGCGTAATGTGCAATCCTCATTAGGTACCCGGAGATTTCTTAAGTAAATGTCTAGTTTACTCATTAGATCGTTATTTTAAATTGCACAAAAATGTCACCTGCTCTGTTTACAAAATTCCCTTCCTCGTATTACATGCGCACAATATATCGGATGGAGGGAAGCATTCCACTTGGTTACACATGTTACAATATTATCTTGTTTATGTTATGCTAAAATCTACAATGACTTGGCGATTATTTTTAGGATAATCAAGATAGAATATTTAGCACTTGGAAGACCCTAAGATTCTTAACGTACTCAGGCGCTAAAATTGCACAATGTATTCATGCCAATTCGAGTGATGCGAATATCTTGTCAAAGAAGTTGCCGTTATACCTATATTTTGAATTCCATTTGATTTTAAGATAAATGATAACACACTTAATCTGATACGCTTATTGATAATTTAGCACTGTTAAGGAAGAGTTTCAGTCTTTGTAAATAACTTGTGGTACAAAATTTTCGAAAAATACATGTAACACACATTATCCCTCCCACCCCCGCCCACCGGTTCTACACCGTATTGTATTGTTTATTTCCAAAGTCAGTGCTGCTTATAGGTTACAGATAACATGTATTACAATAATAACAGGAAGACTTCAATATGTACTGTACTTCTATTGGCCTCTCCCATGTACATCCGGGCGTCCAGACGCACGGTCTCGCGCGTCTCCTCGGTTTTGTGTAATGAATAATTACAGGCAAGTCTACACCTTTACAACTGTTTTATTCTCGCTTATGATGGATGATATGTACTCCCTTCAACAATAAAAGAGCGTTTTCAAATAAACATTTTCTTGCAAAGGCTAAATACCACGAAACAATAAAAGCAAGTGCAGTATCACTCATCATGCCTTGTTAAAAACATTATCTTTCATCGCAAGGGGACCGGATCTTAACATATTTTTTTCCTTCATATTCTCGCTCATTTTTAAAGACATCATCCAATGGCTTATTAATTTTTTCAAAAATAGCAGTGACCTTGACCCCTATAAATTGAAATAAACGTGCCGACTGATCTTATCTTCACGTGTACCTCGTATTGAATCTTGAATTAAAGCGTTGGGTGGCAGTGATTGAAACTTCTTGCATTTTTCTTTTGAAATCAGCAAAGAGAAGTACAAAAAGTAATAAGAATTTAATGATTCAGTTCATTATGTGTATTTCATACTAAAATCACAGGACGTTGGGGCGGTGTAGCAAGGTTGGCAATAAAAAACGGAATTAGACTGCTAAACTTCGGTCAAAAATGTCTCTGTTTTGCTGTTGTGTCAACCCTTTCTCAACAGTTAGGTCACAAATTTATAGGAAATATTATTCACCCTTTCAAAAACGATCAACTACTTTCATCACATCAGCGACGAGTTCATGATTTTTAATTTCATTGAAACGTCTTCAGGTACGGCAATTACCCCCTCCCTCTACCTATTAGTTCGTCTGCGGTCACTATGTACAGTCTCGATCAGACGGTCCTCTATAATTTAGGAAATAAAAAGTCTTGACCTTATGGATCAAGTAAACTGGTCACCCCAGCCTCTGACAACAATCCCAGCCGCTTACAACAATATAAACATGGCGGTACCAAATAAAGTGTTGAAAATGGCGTTAGAGACAGTCCATTACATAGTACTTAACTTGTTTTATTGCTTGTAAATGACAGTAATATGCTGAAAATTGACCAAAACTATGCGAAAGTATAAACTTGTACGCTATGCTATGAATGCCTCCATGGTTTGACTTTTATGGAGAACACTTATCTATTGTTTATTGCCATGCTTTTATATGTGTGACGTGCAGTTCTTTTGTTTATAATATTTTTCCTGTCAAATTGCTTTAAATACCATCCGTCTACGTGAATGACCGGCAGAAGTTAAAACGATCGGCTCCTCTTTTCTTAAACGTACGTACGAATACGGAGGGAAAATAATAAGTGAAGGGTCAACTGTAATCTTTAAGGAATCGGTCGGTCTGGAATGGTTGGCAACATAAAGACTAAGCCAGTCCGCATTAGTTTGTTACGTAGCATGTCACAAAACGGCCGATGAAACTCAATTTTAAATCCGGAAAACTTATTACTGTCTGGTTCACCTTTTACCATTCACGCCTTTCAGGTTTTATCTCAAACAAGTTGCAAAGTTCACCAATAGAAATTTATGCTAAGATTTAAAAATCTTGTGTAGAATTTCTCTTGCATTTTTAACATGGAGGGGGTCAGATAGTAAGACCGATCGCATTAGTATAATATGGCGATAAAAGGCCGCAAAGAACTAATTGAATCTTCCTACGAAGTAATATAAAAGACATTCCACGGAGCCCCGCCTCTACGACGAGAAGAGAGGTTGAGATCTTGACTTAGGAAATCTTAAGACCTCGTACATGTGTCTAAATAAACATTATGATTGTTGAGATAACTCTGTGGATTTATACTGACATGTATTCGGACTCTATCCTGAGGGCCGGGCGACTTCAATCATAATACTTTGATTTTATAAGCTTCTGTAATGTTGCTTAAGAAATTGGTATATATATATATATATATATATATATATATATATATATATATATATATCACACCAATACCTTCACTGTCTTTGATACTGTATCAGAATAAATATTTTTTCTTTTCTGTTGTGTAGCACAGGCGTTTAGGTGAACGATATCTTTGATGGGTCTTTTTAAAATATCATTTCACCCAGGCGTTTTGTATGATCAAATATGTTGGTTTTCATACGATACAACATTAGTAAATTAAGACTACATCAAGAAATGCTTAATTTTACTCAGATCTTTTGACTATATAGTCTTGCCAATTATGATAGAGGCTAAAACTTCAAAGTATACAGTAAATCAAATTTAAACATTGTTGATGAGCTCGTCATCTGAATGATATGGATTCTTTAATATTTTATGTTTGTATTAAATCGCGTCTAAGATTGCTCTTTTTTCTAACAATATCGTTGTACAAAGCCGTCTCACTTTACCGTCAAACCGACCAGAGAAGCCGCTGCTAGGATTGCATATCACCATCAGAAGTGCAATTTAATTTTTTTTTTATAGCTATTCGATGAAAAAGGGCCAATGACTAATTGGATATCTGTAATTGTGGATAAGGGATCTTTTCACCCATTTGAAGCTTTTTACCACAGGAATGCACGTTTTTCCTCCCGCTAATGTGCAACTGCTTACCACAATATTCAATGTCTCTTTAAATTATTTGCCATATAGACAAATCCTCGGCGAGCTCTTCCTTGTGTGTAGTGTCTGTATCTGATATACAGGTCTATTTGGTAATACCCTGTCTTGGAAGTTGATACTGTAAATATCTATTTTTAACCGTACCTCTAGCATGTACACAGTTCTAAGAATTAACTCACCTTTTACGTAGTATAATCCCTTTTCAGAGTTGTACGTTGTAAATGTTGAAAAATGACAAATATTCTGAAAATAAACAGTATTCAATGAGAAAAACACAAGAATTTGCTTGAACTCTCCCAGGCTTTTATTTTAAAATACTTGTCAAAAGTAAATTACTGACGACTATGTCGTGCAGTGTCAACTTGTCTAGGTTACAGTTTCGGTTACTAGACTTGCCTACCTGGCCAGTTTCATCATGTATTGTCTATCTGTCTAGTTTCGATTACTACCACATGCAGTACCTGCCTGTTGGGATGAGTTTCGGTTTTTTAACACGTGCATTGCCTACGTGTTCATTAGATATAGTTTCGATAATACAATCTTACAATTTTGACTGCTACCACGTGCAGAGATTACCTGTGTCCAATGTTTACAGATTTAATTTCTATCCATGCATTGACTAAGTGTCCAATGTTTACAGATTTAATTTCTATCCATGCATTGACTAAGTGTCCAATGTTTACAGATTTAATTTCTATCCATGCATTGACTAAGTGTCCAATGTTTACAGATTTAATTTCTATCCATGCATTGACTAAGTGCCCAGTGCACAGTTTTCAGCTGCATTTACTACCAACTGCAATGTCTATCTGTCCAGTCTATAAGTTACTATGACTACCGTGTGAATTCTCACCTTTCAAGTGTATAAGTTACTATGACTACCGTGTGAATTCTCACCTTTCTAGTGTATAAGTTACTATGACTACCGTGTGAATTCTCACCTTTCTAGTGTATAAGTTACAGTGACTACCGTGTGAATTCTCACCTTTCTAGTGTATAAGTTACTATGACTACCGTGTGAATTCTCACCTTTCTAGTGTATAGGTCACTATGACTACCGTGTGAATTCTCACCTTTCTAGTGTATAAGTTACAGTGACTACCGTGTGAATTTTCACCTTTCTAGTGTATAAGTTACAGTGACTACCGTGTGAGTTCTCACCTTTCTAGTGTATAAGTTACTATGACTACCGTGTGAATTCTCACCTTTCTAGTGTATAAGTTACTATGACTACCGTGTGAATTCTCACCTTTCTAGTGTATAAGTTACTATGACTACCGTGTGAATTCTCACCTTTCTAGTGTATAAGTTACTATGACTACCGTGTGAATTCTCACCTTTCTAGTGTATAAGTTACAGTGACTACCGT
The DNA here is from genome assembly GCF_947568905.1 of Ostrea edulis. Taxonomy (NCBI): domain Eukaryota; kingdom Metazoa; phylum Mollusca; class Bivalvia; order Ostreida; family Ostreidae; genus Ostrea; species Ostrea edulis. The sequence goes on along the minus strand of NC_079172.1, from coordinate 4,545,085 downwards.
GTGATTTTTCACCTGTAATGTATTCCCTCACAATAACGTGTATTACTTATCCATTATCACGGACATTGTCTATACTTGCACTGTTTCAGTGCTACCGCGTACATTGCCAGTTTCAGTACCTACTTGTCCAGTTTACAGTTTCTGGCAGGTGATTTGCCATCCTGTTAAGTTTCGGGTACTATCACGTGTAGTACCTATTGGTTCAGCGTATAGTCCGGCTACAACCATATGCAGCAACTACCTGTGTAGTTCATTATTAACAAATAACCAAATTAGATAAACATGAGCTAAAGGTGAACTTTTATTATGCTACACAATATTATTTCAAGTTTTCTTAGCAAACGAGATGCTAATTGTAATAAATTTCACATTTTTATTCTTCGTCATTTTTTAAAACGTCACGTGATTTGCATGCTTTTACCTGCGCTAATAAAATTGCTAACATGCAGGTTTTTCTTTAAATCTTGCCTTGACAAATTCTGAATGTTTTTTTTTTTTTTGTTAAGAAGGCGTTACAACACCCAGGAAAGTCTTAGGTGTTCAGCTGACCTCCCCTGACTCCGGAGTGACCTTCACACATATTTCAAACAGAAAAGCCTCCTTGATGGATCGGGGCATTACATATTATGAGGCAATTCGGCTTTTATTGCTTCACAAAAACTTTGTAATTTAATTTGAACATCTTCAGTTTTTAGGCTAGGGCGTTTTACTGTGGTTTGACAAAGTGTGTATACGTCACGAATTTATGGGCTACTCGTTGTCAAGGGAATGCAAAGAATGTTGACGTCCAGCACAAAGTTTTAGAAATAAGGGAAGTATGTGCATGCACCCTCGTTTAAAAAGCTTTGTTTGTCCATTGAAGTACATATATGCCGCCTTAATTGTCCTCCAGAGGAGTTTTTTCGTTTCATCAAAGCATATTTCTGATAAAGAAAGGATACGAGCGATTGCAACTTTGGTTCATTCCATCTTTCACTAGAAGGATTTTCGTCTTAAACATGTAATATATATTTCATACCTTAATGAGTCATGTGATGTTTCTGAGAAGGCTGAAATTTAAGTATACGTTTTCTTGAATCAAAATTCATATAATTCCTGGCCTTTGTTGATGAACGTCATTTATTTTGGCTGAAGGTCACAAGGTCTCAGAAAACATCTTCTATCACGCCGTCCTGTCAGATTTATTCAGCATGGCTCTTTTGAAGCCCAGTCATCGATGCATTCAATGTTGTTAAATATGCCAAAGTTATATTTGTTTTACCACAAATATATTCATGAACAATTTGTCAAATTTGAATATTATATATGTCCAGACGGGAGAGAACGCGGTGAAGTGTTTATGAGGACAGAGGATAGCGGTTGGTGGTTTAAGGTAATCTGGGGACGGGACTGACAACCGTTCTGTCCCCGGACTAAGGGGTCAAGACGGCGCAAAACAGATGGTTCACAGCTTCATGCTTCAGAGACAAAAAATAGTAATAACATGGTATCAAGCAAGGAAATTCGAACTGATAGTTCATCGTTATTCTCCTCTATCATCGTGTCGACGATCTTGAAAACAAATGATTTTGAAAATCGCTGAAGAATTTTAATCACTCTCAGAAATTCTCAAAAAGAACGTGTTCGAATGAATACACGTTTTGTTAGATCATAAGGCACATTACAAATTGTACAAGCTGTAGTTGATTATCATAATGTAAGGTTTCTTTATATTTCGTTCTCAGCTCGAAAGTTAATGAAATACATTTAAGAAATTCCTTTCCATATTTGTAATTTTATTGGAAACTTTAATGTGCACAATCATTTATTTAAGAAAACTCGGCCAAGTATTTGAATAAAACTAGCATCTGTTCTAAATGTCATTGTTACTTCTTGTTATAATGGATTACATACTTATATTTTCTCTGTTCGTCTGCAAGCCACAAGGCGGGATCAAGGTGAGTTTTCCCGCCATAAATTACCTGTCAGAATTATTCCGACTTTCACATGCCTTCTTTGGGTTCGTATCTTCTTTTGAAACACATAAAGATCTCATGGCCGCTGCCGCTGCCATGCCGAGAATTTCAATAACCATATTTCAAAATAGATGCCCTCTATGCTGCCATTTTTCATTGCAGACATGCATATACTGAAAAGGCTTGTAATGTTAGGATGTTTATTGATAATGAAGACACCACACAGAGTTGGTCCGTCCTGATATACTTTGTCCACCCTAACAAGATCAGTCGGAAAATATATTTAGTTGTTGAGAGCAACGTGTAAATGTGACAGACCCCAGATTTACAGACAGATTGCTATAATAAGAGAAGATGACAAGGAAAAATGAGTTTTGACACCTTAGAAGAGAAATGCAAAACTAGGGTTGTCCAACTTTATCGTGATGACCCGCGACGCGAAAAGTCAAGAAAACATGGAAGAATTTTCATTTATATGCAAACGGTTGCCATATTATATTTCAACACCTGTTTGGCTGAAAAAAGACGCACATAGCAATAGTTTTACATTATTTTACACCAAATGACCCATTCTGATCACTAGAATTTCCATATTGCCCTTCGTAGGACAGAGACCGACCGTGAATATGAATGCCATCTATCTTAGTCTTTGATATGGTTTTTCGAATAATTCTTTAATTTTATGAATGACACGGGATCTCTTCTACGAAGGCAAAAGGATAATGATATTTCACAATATATTAAGATTGTAGGTAATGATTAACATAACAATGCCATTTTCCGCAATACCAACCTTACTAAATTTAGGGATAGGTAATTTATACTACACATATGTACAGTGGAAGCGAAAGAATGCATTAATTAATAAAATGTTAATGAATTTAGAAAATTTGACAGATCGTGTGGAAAACCTGGTAACTTATTATTACCTTGAACCTTGTAAAGTATTGAAGTGTATGAAATGGACGTTTATATTCAAAGGTTATCAATGCTTTGAGTATATAGAAATTAGCGACTTATAGTTATTCTATTGGCACCGGAAGTTCGATTATCTGCTATTATAGATTTTGGTGAATTTTCTGAATTATGAAATTCTCCAACTAAAGATTGTAAGAAGTATGTTCAGCTCCATATTTATGAAATGTACATGTTAGTGATGAATAATTACATGTTCATGCCATTTGAATGTGATATATTTATACAATACTATGTAAAACCCACCTATATTTACAGATTATGATAATCTCAACGTTAAAAAATTATGGACATATAACTATTCTTTGATGTCGACATGTGCCAACAAATATGGAACAAAAATCACATAAAAAACATCTCATTTTAATATTAATACTACAAAATTTTCTTTTCATATGATATCAAAAGCAAAGATATTTGTCGTCTTTTTGATAATTGCCTTAGTATACCTTAAACGTATCCGTTTTCTTGTCGCATTTTACTTCCGCCGATCAGCCTTAAGAATCTTGACATTTTAGGCTTGGTGTAGTGCGGTGGAGAATTGACACTCTTATGGGATTTTTATGGCGGGTTGCGATGAAAATTTCGTCGTCATTTTACTTTTTTGAGCTATCGAGTAACAAGTGTTAAGTATATTTTTACACACTGAAAATTACAAAGCATACATATGATGATCCACAGTAAATCATACTTATCTTAACGGCTTTATTTACGCGTGTGTTTATGGTCGATTTCTGCCCAAATGATGAAGTAACAAGGACACCGTATCTTGCTGTTTTGTCATTTCGAACACGTGTTATGCAACAATGCAAATATGTTGCGTAAGTCATGTTAACTATTTCTCCAGGAATGGGAGTCGTTTGTGGTTGTGTGCCTGATATGGTTTCTGGTTCAATACCTTGCGTGTCCAGCATAAATATTTCCACTTTACATTGTTAAGATCTAGAAATGTATGGATTTAGTGTGAACCACAAAATACAACACCATGATAAAACTTTTTAAAATTTGAAAAGAACATTAATGTTCATGTTAATTGTTCATTTTGTCGACAACGTGACTCTATATAGATGTGTCTCGAGTAAATATAGACTTCTTTTGCTTAAAAATTTATGACCGACTTTTATAAAGAAACATTAATAACCTAACATGAATTTCTGTAATGCAGTTAACCTCATGCGTAGAGCGGAATTGAATTTCCAAATCTGACCACCCGCTCGTTGGACGCTTGGGTGAAGATGTGTGACCATACACTCGGATAGAATCCCTGACCTCTTTATGGGGACAATTCTTAACGAGGAAAAAATAGTATCAATGGACTGTATTAATTCCCAACGTTAAGAGCATACTAAATGGGCCTTGTAATAAAACCCTTGTATACCAAGCGGTGATACCTGAAAAGCAGTAACGAACCAGTAGTTATGATCAAGCAAGCACCCATATCGGAAGGAAAAGCCGTTCATTGTGAGGTAGAATTCATTACAACGTGTGAAGTATGACAAAAGCATCAAAGACTTGGGGGCCCCCACCGTCAGAAGATTGCACTCCCTGGCAGGGTGATGCAGCCTGTACATCTCTTGCAACGCACCCATTTTGCATTAACAAGATAATCTCCGAAGTCAGTGATTTTCATAGGGGTTTAAATTTTTCTCCTGGATAACTTTCTCATTAAGAGGGTATTGTCAGAGCTTCCATTCTTGTCAAATATTCGGAATTTCTGTTTCCCCACACAGTTCACGGCAAAGACCGATTGTGACTGATTGTGTTGCTTTTAATTAATGCATTGTATAAAATGCAAGCGTTTTACATGTCTAAAAGCACATATTTAAGTTTAAGATTTGTTCCTTTGTCAAACACGATATGAATGGATCACAACAAAAGAAAGTCCAGATTTTTTGTTATCTTTTGTAATAGTGATACTGCTAAATTTGAAAATACTGAAGTTGATTTTCAACCTCGAAAAACTAAAATCCTCCTAGTGTATGTAAGGAGGTCTAGTCGTGCCAAAATCTCATCATTATCCTATTGGAGAAAAACTTCTATTAGACCGAATATACGATAATTGCTTATGCATTTTAAAAACTGAAAAGGTAGCCAAGGAAAATTTCCAAATAAATCTAATTCAATATTCATTTAAAATTTAAAGGTTTGTCATATTTAGTATAAGATATTCAAACCTAATATAGTTTGTGTAGGTCTAATTAATATATTGCAAATTATAGGACTATTTATTCCGTAGGATAATTATGGGCTTTTGGTAGGACTAAAAACCCTACCATTCCCATATCGGATTTTGTTTTTGGGTGTTGATATTCACAATTCTATAAACATATGAGTTCAACCAAAAGGTTAAACTAAAATCGGTCATTGCATTATCAATATTGGATGCTCCTTTTCCTTTTTGCCCGCATGTGTCTCATAATCCTAGCTCAAGATGGATAAACATAGAATTTTAAGTACATGTATGACTTGATGGTATGGCACGAAGTTCATTCAAGGTAATTTCCACTTTGAAAGGGTCAAGGTCACGAACATTGGCTCATTTGTCCGATACATGTTTATTTCTATCATATGCCCTAGTTTGGATGTGTCACGGGGAGGCATACACGTTCGTTTGTTTGTTGTGTTATAATTTTCGTCGTTCCTGAAAGTTGACAAACCACCATGATGAATTTTGACGGTTAGTTGCCGTGCACAACGTGGACTAGATTTAAAACATGAAAATGGTTAAAGGGGGTGGAGCTGCAGTATTCCAATTTGGGTCTAACTGCCAGACTTTTGGTACAGTTATTGGAGGATTTTAAGTTTCATTTCAGGAAGCCGAGATTTTTGTCCTTTAGATCAAAATTTCATTTATGTGATGTATATGAATAATAGTATAACTCTGTTTACGAAATACTTTCGCCAAGTATAGAAACTGTTCAAGTATAAAAACTGTTCAAGTATAGAAACTGTTCAAGTATAGAAACTGTTCAAGTATAGAAACTGTTCAGTTGTTTGACGTCACTTCTAATTCCACAGGTTGAGCGATCTTTACATACGTACTATCTTAAAATTACAAACAGGAATTTATCTTAATATATCGTACTCTCAATGTAGGCCAAAGACAGTGATACACTATATGGGTATTGTATATATATATATATAGAAGAAATGTCTCGTCGAGTGTGTAGACCAGTAGAATTGTCTAGTTAATAGATGACTTCCATATCTGTTCGAATATACCAGAAAGTTCAAACCGTCTCTTTCTGAAGACAGTCTAGCGCACAGAGTCCATGGACAACATGTATAAATTATGTGGGTTTTTTTTCTTCTTAATACATTACAATATTCCTTTTAAAAAGTAGTTTGTGTTGGTGAAATCATTTTATAATTGCCATTCAAAAAGCTTTTTCGTTTTGCTTTTATAAAGACGATAATTTTCTAGAATCGTGTTTAACGTTCTTTTTATACTTAATGTAGTGATAATTTCTTATAATTATCTTGTCTTTACGAACTTATCTATATGAAATTAGAATATTTTATAATTCCAAGAATGATGGAAACGAAATGCAAATATTAAAGCAAAGAAATTTATCATCTAAAATTAGAACGGTTCAGTGGGGGTACATTTCCTGCAAACGCCTTAAATAGTCGGAGCCGTGAGTGTTAACCTTGCAATATACATGCCAATAAATTATCTCAGTGGTAAACTTAAGCATAATTACGAAAGAATGTATGGATTATGATATAAAATAACCTTAGACGTTGTTATTTTCGTCAAAGACTGCCGCGTAACGCAGTATCCCTCTAGTTAACGACACAATTTTATGCATCTGGTCTCGTTATTTTAATTTGCATGCAATTAATTTAATTTTCTTCTGTAATTACTTGCATACATATTTCAGGGACAGGTAGGAAGATTTAGATTGACATGCAATGTCCTAAAATGTATGTATACGCAAATCTGTTTGAACTGAAACGTTACGCTGAAACTACCAGACCGAATTAAATTATTACAGGAGCACTGAAAAATATTTTTCAACAGCTGTATTTCTAAGGAAAAACAGGCGATGGAGGTTCCATTTCTTTTTATGTCGACCTTAATTACACGCTTCATACCTAGAAGGGTCTACTTTAGCAAGACATTGTTCTTCACAGGAAGTCGAGATGCTTCGTCCAAGCAGTGTCACTTTGCCATAAGTTCAACGTGTCACGTGATTAGAAAATTGACCACTCAAGAACTACTATAATACTCTTGAAAAGAGACACAAAGGCATACAGGCAGCGCTTTTATTATGAAAATGATGCCAACCAGCTGAAGACAAATCATTTCTTTGCAAGAGGTATAGGAGGTATCAAGCTTTCCTCTCTCTTTCTCTCTCTGACTGACCGGAAATGATTGCTTGTAAATAATTAAATAACGTCCTGCCCCCCCCCCCCCCCACTTACGTTATTAAGGTTTCCTGTGAATAAACGGAGTTTCCCCCTATTACAATAATTAATCGAGTCTATTCATTGCCATGACTCGAAAATGTTTGACATTATATGCACATGTACAGTAATATGTATCAAAGATGTTTGTGTTGTGTTGATTTGAAATAACCCTTTTATTAATTGTATGTATAGATGTTTCTATATATTTATTATAAAATTACTGTAGGGAGGCTCCTTTCTTAATTTTCCTTTATTCAACATCATCAAGCAAATTTAGATATGAATAACAAGCATACATGTTGTAATAGTTTCCGTGGGTTTTGGGGTTTTTATTTTGTTGTAGGCTTTTCCCCCTTTATTTAATTTTTTTGTAATAGAGAAAGCACCTTTCTGTCTCTTCTCTTTGTATAAAACTAAACAGCATGTCCATCATGATATACCCAAATTCCTCGGATGAATCTACCATGCTTGAAGTAATCAAATTAGAGACAAATCAGCGGCGGTGTCTCGAGTTACCACCGACAAAAAGCGATGTTACGGGGGGCGGGATGGCGGTGTTCGCGGATTTGTCGGGAGATACTATCAACACAGAAGTCGATGAAAAAAGAAAACCAGAAAATATGTTGACATTTTAAGAGATAAAGGGTCGCACTTGCAGGAATGAAGATGAGATCTCTATTTGTTAGTGGATATTAGGAAAAAACCCTCTAGAGATCCGCTTTAAAGGTTTTGTACACTAATGCTAACATGTTACATTGTTGAGGTTTTTGTATCTTGATGAAAACTTGTGACTCTGTAATACAAAGACCTGTCCCTCTTTATCTTTTAAGCAAATCTACTAAAGTACGAACTTTGCTGACGGGAAAAACAAAGCTTTATTGATTCGCTGCAGAATATGATACCCCAAATCATGCTTGCATTTCAAATAAATTTTTGAAAATTACATTAAGTAGATCAGGTGAACAAACCCGCGTTATATTGCTACAAACAAGAAAATTAAAAATCTTAGATATCCCTTTTATCACCACACGTCATTTAAACCTGCAGAAAATGTGTTTTTGGCATTCATAGAAATCGTAATAATCGCGTCCTATGCCCCATGCGTATTTATTCTTGTCTCGTTAACTATCGTTTTAGTTTACAGGGTCAATATATTTGGAGTGAGTCAGAGATGCCCCCTGTATCTATTGTTGTATATATCATATAGTAGCGGTGTCACCTGATTTAAGAAAAACTAAGTACTTAATTACATATAATTCTACTTTTCATAAATGATTCTTTGCAGATGGTTTGTTGTGCTATATTTCAACATTTTAAATTAACACGTTAGTCGTTATTGGGAGATAGTGTTAAAAAGTGTAAAACTTGCGGAACTCTTCAACACATAGAGTCGCGACTGTGTAAACGTTTGACCATCCCTGTGTAATACAGTAAACATATTCCCCTTTCTAGTTTTTGATCCGATTTAAACTGTTTTATTTGGTGATATCTCACATCAAAGTAGAGACGAGTACTTGATATGAGTACATTGTCACACAATGGTCGACTAACTAGAGTAGGCCAACAGATAAGATAAGGCACTACCACTACACACAGTACAACTGGGGATACAGCTGGTGTATGGTGTAAAATACAAATACAGAAATGTATTAAAAACATAGACTTTAATCCATACAAACACGTAGTGTATCCAATGTTGCGGGGCTTTGTGCCACTTAACGTCCATGTTTACAACATAAGCACCTCGGGAGGAAGAGAGACTACCATCAGGTGTTATGTTCCCACTGTAACCTCGTGGAAAATCACGGAAAGTAACATTTTACACAAGGATAAAAAAACAAACTCTCTCCCATTCTCGCGAATCGTTCAAACGAAATGACCCTACAACGCACTGTCAATACCGACATTCCAGGTCTGTAATATCTAGACAGGGCGACGGGGGACCCACGTAAAACTCGTTTTCTCTAGTTACAGTCCCACAGAAAAAATCTTTTAAGGATTTGGTTTTGAACAAAAGTTGCTTGGACAAGCGTCCCAAAAACCGGCACATCTCGTGTGAAGATCAAGTGTTCTCGTTGGTGATCAAGTATGCATACGAAATTCCAACTTGTCATTTCTGTTTTGAAAGTCACGCGAAACCATGGACATGTTTCAGCTGGGCGCAAAGCAGGAACCTAACCAATACACTAGGCCCACCTCCACGCTGCACGAAAAACTTTCATTATCATTACACGTGGTGTGTGAAAATGTACCCGATGAAAATCACTAGGGTTCATAGTTCACCACATTTACCGTGAAGCTGTACATTTCTCTGTTCTCTACATAAAGCACATAACATTACAATTATTCTGGTCTTCTTTATTTGTATTTTTCCTTTCAAGAGAGTTTGATTATTATCGGTCCATCAACTTTGATGTCTGATCGCTGATATGACATTTCCGCTACGTAAGTTTTAAAGTCTTCCGCAACCCCTATAAAAGTTCCCTTTACAGCGTGTCCCAAAAGCATAGCCTAAATCTCTTCAGCGAAAGCATATCGAAAGTATCTGAAAGTCTTTGTTCGGTTATGGTCAAATGGATCTGCGATTAATTTGTCGTGTGAAATTGTCTGACATGTGGTAGTATACTCAATTTCCATCCTTCATATCGCGATATTCAGATTTTAAGATTTTCACCAATTTTGGAAAGAAAAGACATGTGTTTTATTTATTTGATCAACATATAAATCTTTATCTATGATATATCTTATACATGTAAATTAATGGTAGAAATAGAATTTACGATGAATATAATTTTCTGCCCAAAGCGCATGTATCATGTATATGAAGTGTATTTTGTGCAAGAAACCCGATGCAATTGAGATGTTATTCTAAAATTGACCACAATGGCCTAAATTCAAACTTATAACATCATAACAGTTACTGTCCCCGCCATTGTCGGTATTCTGACATGAAATTGATATTGTTCAGAATTTTTCCTTCATAAAACATTCGGCACAAGGACGATCTTTCTGTCTACACGCATGTGTTTGCTCAAATATGCACTCTATGTTTCCTGAATGAACAACATTCGCAGAAATTGGCATATTACCTAAATATCAATGTAATTGGGAAATTATGTCACTTTTGATTTCATGTGCTCGAAAATGAACGGAAATATTAAGGACAAATTATGTGGAACTGTATTTGACATGCTGTTTTTTGTGAAATGGAATAAGATTTAATCTATCTTATAAACTTTATTTTTTACATAGCCAAAAAGGTTGTTAGCATTTATTGTCCTCTACGTGTTTAAACTGGTGTGGTTTGAAAATTAAAGAGCACAAATATTCCACTGGAGTCATGCTGCTTGGAGAGCTGAAACATGGATACACCATGCATTTCATCGTATATTAGGTGCAATATTTCGAGTAGCAGCCCAGTTTGTGTGTCTGTCTTCCACCTACAAAAACTTGGGATTGTTCAGGTTGTCTAGTGGACTGTTAAAGTAAAGCATTCCTCGAGCTGAACAGAACCTACACACGCTAGACGTAGCATACTTGTTAGGTTACCCATTGTTCCCAAACTAGATAGGGCAGATGAATTTTTCAAGTTTGTCAGTTGCTGAAGTTCATTGCCCTTGGATCCCCCCTTTTCTTTTTTACAAACAAACAAAAAATCCATATTTCTTGTTTAGTAAATTTTCCTACATACATTGTGAATTGTAAGCTATGTGCATGTTAGAATAGTAAACTCTTTTATACCAATGTTTGTGAAGAATTATTACGAATCTCAGACAATCTATTATTAAACTGAACAATATCTCAAATTCAACCTGTACTTCAGCAAAAGACCTCCTTCTCCATTTCGTAAATTGAGTCCTCTAGTTATTTTTCAATTGTAAAAACTACATATCTGTTTCCAGCATAAATTTGATGGCTATCTCTACCTTTGATGATGCAGATATGATATGGAAATATGCAATCCATTAAAAGTCCATCGTAGCCGTGAAAGCTACGACATTATTAAGGATTAATCGTACCCTTGAATGAGCGAATATCAAGGATGCAATCGAAAGAAAATAACTGAATCATCTACCCACAGACATTTTAACACCCATATATGTTTTGTCATTTTAACACGCATTGAATTGTTATAGCGGTGGAATTTTGCGCGTAAAATCGCTAAAAGCCTAGTCATTAGCAGGGTCTTTGTATGTACTGAACCCAAAGAAGTTAAGTAGTATATCATTGGTCCCAAATATAATAATGATCATATACATATGAAAAGCGACAAAATCTTTAGTAAAATAATTGAGGATGGTTCTGTAACGAATTCCAGGCTGTCAGGGCCTCCAGATGTTTCCACCATGTTTCATTGACAAAGTGCGACAAAATCCCAGTCTAATCACCAGAATTACATCTTTAGAGTTCTTTCTTAATACGTCCGTGGCCGTGCATACATTTTACATCTCAAGTGTTTGTCCTCCTAATCCCTGTACATCAAACCACACAGCTTATTTGACTAAACAACGCCATCTCTTTTGAGCCATTTTATTAAAATTCAATTTCGCTTTAGTCTACACGACCTTGGATGTCAAAAGATAAACAAGAAGCCGGGTCTTTGAATACATATCGGTAGCTTACAGCATTCAGATTAACTTGAAATTCCATTGCGGTACCCGCAGCTCTACATTTCCGGCGAACAACTTCTACCAATTATCCTGCCGCGCTGGTTTCCATATTTCCATTCATTTTCATGATTAAGGGAAACTGTGTTTCTCGACTGTTCAAATTTCATCTGCAAAAGGTTTGTAAAGTTCCATATATATATATATATATATATATATATATATATATATATATATATATATAAGGTGAACTCCTGAATTGGTACCTGACGTACGGACCCCATTCAAATACATGTACCTGTAAACTTTTCAAACCATGGTTGCTAATAAATGTATAATATATTATTTTAAAGACATCGTGTACACACTTCCTTAGACATAGCAAAAGTACAGATCCTCTTAGAATAAACTGTGCATTAGATTTTAAGACATCAAAGAAATATTTGTGTACAAGCGTTTTTCTTCCATCCATAAATGAATTTTTAGATTCGAATTTATTCAAATAAAGGTACACATTTTTTGGATATGAATGAACTGGACGATGGCACTCATAATACGTATTCTAACTTAGTGATGCAGATACACCTGGAGGTCATCAATTACGGATAGCGGTTTATTGTTTTATGTATTTTTTTTCCAGACAAGGTAATATCACATTCCTGAAATAAACAGGCGCAAAAGTCTCTCTGAAAATATCTAAATTATGACGTAAGACATCTGAAATTGCCAAATAATAGCATGAGCCCTGCATACTGTAACATGAACTTTCTGGTTTTTGTTGAAAACACTTCCCATTTTAAAAGTATGGTAAACACATGGACATAGGGTTTGTATTATTCAAACAGTAATCGGATAAATCCCGGATTCCACTATCTAAAATAACTTTACTGAATTTTCAAACAATTAATGGATCTGATATTTTAAAGAATGATGGTTCGAAGAAAAACATCAAACCACATGTTCATTCTCTTAGTAATATTGGTATCTTTTACCGTTATATTATGGTTCGAAGAAAAAATCAAGCCACATGTTCATTGTCTTAGTAATATTGGTATCTTTTACCGCTTATTAAAGTATGATCCTTTGAGAACTCCAATCTGCTCAAAATCATTTTCTTTAGGAACAGCTATGAAAAACAGTAAGTTATTTTAACCTATCTGATACTTAAACAGTGGATCTCGTTTCACATCGGTGATGACTATCTACCAGATTTCAAATGTTTTTGTTGTTTTGATCGTGTTTAGTTGTTCGTATTTTTGAATATTACTCTGCCTGCATGTGGCAAAGCTGGGCACATTGCGGACGTATCGCTCAAGGATAAAACCTGCATCTAACAGACAAATTTCAAACAGGTCGCTCTTCCGATGCTACAAGTGAAGATAACCCAGTAGATAAATATAGAAAAAAATGTTTCTGTTCCATTCAACTCTAACCTTGAAGTCAGCGATAGAAATAAGATTTTCGTACTTTTGAAAAGATATTGATCCTTCAAGATGATTATCACTTCAAACAAGAGCCCCCCCCCCCCCCCCCCCCCCCCCAATGACTTTTTTAAATTGTAATTTTGATATTCATAATAAGTTATCGTAAGAGCACTACAATGATGGCTTGCGTAGGCTGCAATTCAAATTTTCAGACAGGGTGTAAAATTTGCCTGATTGAGATAATGTACTTTTTTATCAATTTTATTTCATACTAGATATTTTTGCTTTATACTTACAGCACAAGTTTTTGTTCTGGAAGATTTTTTTGACTCTGAACTTGTTTAAGTTTTTAACTTTCATTCTGGAAAATTTTATTAATTTTAGTACTTGTTAAGTGTTTTTTTTTAATACTGGAATAGGATCTTACTTTGTACTTGCTATACTCAACATTATTCCATATAGTACCGGAATTACATTATGCTGATTTTTTCCCCGTAAAACACAATTTGAATTCATCGATACAATTTACATCGTAGAAAGAATCCTTTGGGGATCTGGGTTAGAATAGGTCCTCAATACACCTTGCTCGTCGTAAGAGGCGACTAAATGGGGCGGTCCTTCGGATGAGACCGTTAAAACAGAGGTCCCGTGTCACAGCAGGCGTGACACGATTGAGATCCCTCCCTGCTCAATGGCCGTAAGCGCCGAGCGTAGGCCTAAATTTTGCAGCCCTTCACCGCCAATGATGACGTCTCCATATGAGTGAACTATTCTCGAGCGGGATGGTAAACAACATAAAATCAATTAATCAAATCGTATAAAAGTTGTTTTTCTCCATCATATGATAGCCGCAGACGACATCACAATTCAGATTTAAACGAAGTTATTATAGGATTAAACATTCTTTTTGAAGAATTTATCGATATGTAAACTCCAGACATTTTACTCACAAAGTGAATAAAAGTACGAAGCACTTTCATGTTTAGTTTGTGAGTAAAATGTCCGGAGTTTACACATCGATAAATTCTTCAAAAAGAATGTTTGATTCTTATAATTCCAATTCATTCACTTTATTAAAAATTGCAAAAATTTGAATAGTTTCCCCGCACTATGTTATTTGTTTTCAGGCGTGAACGAATACATCGCGTTTTCGGATTTATTGATGTATAAACTCTTGTTCAGCTTTATTTTTGTCCAATCAAAACAATTGTAATAAATAACATTGGAATTATACTGGTTTAATTCTAGTCTCATTTAAAGGGGAACCAGAATACGGCGAGATAAGAATTTTTTATAAATGATATAAACTACATTACGAGTTTAAAAAATATAATTATATATGATCTTTTAATCAAACTGATTTTCAGCTTCACACCCTAAATCAAGTGAATAATACATGTGCATTTCCAATATGACACTGGATTCACTATGATGACAATGAAAAAAGACTATATTATTTCGTATTCCATGAACAGAGTGAAATGAAGACCACCACAAAGGTACATGTAGTCAGTTAACACGCAGGAGACTCGTTTAATTTAGACATTTCATCCAGATATACAGATCTGACATGAAAACAACGTTGGTGGCTGCACATGTTCGTCATAAGGTACACGGCAATCACATTGCACAACACGGCGGTAAATAAATCAGAACTTTGATTCCGATCGATTAAAAATTAATTGAGACTGCATGACATTAAAGAGCGGCTTGGTAAAGGGATTGCTTTTAAATCTAATCGGGATTAAAGTATTGCATTCTTGCGGTGCACTCTAACCCGCGCAAACTCCTGAAAGGAATATGTCGTCTTCCTACGTTTGATGTTTTGGCGATCTCTACCTAGAGGACAAAGGTAGGAAAACCATTAGAACCTACATCCCAGAGGGGATGTTGTTCTGGAGAGTAAAGTTAAAGAGACGGCAAACAAATCGTACATGTTGTAGACACAAGGCTGAATGGCGAAATGTGGATATGTACTTTAAATAAAAAAAAAATATGTACACGTTAAACATGAAAAATGAGTTAAGTGTTGCAATTAATTTTGCTTAATTTAGCAAGTTGTCATAAGCACATTTCCTGTAATCCTTCGAAGTTAGCAGAACGTCAGTTCATAAGACGACCATAATGGATCTGGTTTGCAGATACCTTTGGTGAGAAGGCGGGCTTGCCAAATTCTTAAGTCCTGAAAATTTCACTCCTATAACATATCCATAAAATACTTAATGGGTGAATAAACAAACTCTACGAGTTCACAACTTTTTCATTTCAGTGGTTCGTGGAATTGGGATAAAAACAAAGGTGTTCGCTTTGTTACATGTCGAGTGGTCTGTTGTTGACAAATTCGCACACAGTGCACCGCGTTGGTATTGCAAATGTCACAACAGCAAATGGAACTGTATAACCGTTACATCAAACAACCTGAAAGTCATTCTCAGCGCTTGGATATCAGTTTTACCATTGTAATTAGAATAGAGAATAAGCATATTATCTGATATGATATGTATTTATATACATGTATATGCTTAATAAAAACGAACAGTGATCAATCTATAAAAAAAATAATCGTAAAAAATACAAAATTGAGAGTAGGGCAAACATGGTCCCCTGGAGACACCAGAGATGGGATCAGGTACTTAGGAGAAATAAGCATCCTCTGTTGACCGATCACACCTACTGTGAGCCCTATATCTTGATCAGGTAAACAGTAATCCATAATCAAAATCAGCATATGAAAACATTTTCATTTTGTTTGCGTATCTTCATTGTGCATCTGTGTTGCCCCCTCCTAAGCCCTTGCAATACAGGTGCATCACCGTGAGTAACCGAATTGTATGGAGTATATATACTCTATGGCGTCAGATTGTTACACAGTAATTATGATGTAAAACATGGAAATACCAAGTGCCATCCCTTGGTGTAGTGGTAGAATATTTCCAATATCTGTTCCGGTTAGAAACTGCTGTCAAATTGTGTAGCCAATGAAAAAAGATAAGACAGTGAATAATTGTTGGATATTTCAATTTTAATTGTATCTACTGCACTATGTGCACTAGGTACACGCTTTATGGGACAATTTTAACATAGATATATACAAAATGTAATAAATATTCTTTGGTAACAATTACATATCTTATACAAACAGTAACCATGGAAACAAAACAAAACATAGTATATCAATACGATATAGGCACCATCAATATTTTAAGACATCTATAAATAGTAACAAAGGTGATTACTTTTAAAACAAGTGAAGTCATGTGGAAGTGACACAACTTTTCCAAAATACCTGGGAAAACATCGGTTTATTCCTGCCACTAAGGCCAATATTTTTAAAAATTTATTTATAAATCATGTTCGACGTACAAGTATGCCTAAGGATTTCAGTGCGAGTAATCTGAATGTCGTATCAATATTATGCTGCTAGAAAGCGAAAATTGTAATCCGAAAAGATTCTAGTGCTTTGATTACGACTTATATCACTTCCTATTTTTAAAACATATTCTAAGCCCATTGGAATGTTTGACTTTACATCAATGCCCCAGTCAGAAATCGTTCTCACTTTTTACTGGCCATATCACATGACTATTACAATATTAATTATTTACGATGGATTTCCAACAATCAGTAAGCTACCAGTTTGTGAAGTATAAATGTTAAATGCAACAAATGGCAATAATGAATAAATTACACTTAAGTTCATACACGATCGTAGTTTATACCTTTTCTCATTCATAGGTTTACAAATTTTATATGAGGGTCAAAATGAATAATTACGACAACAATAGCATTTATAAATTTGAAACAGTCCAATCGTTTACTTAAATATTTCAAATATGACTGTAATTTCCGGAATGTTTAGTGAACAAAACTCGGACACATTTGACGCCACTATGCCAAAGCACAGGACTTGTACTGACACTTTATATATACCCGTGTTGCCGAAAAAAACCTATGTAATAACTTGTCGTTCCAAATAGAAACCTTCAAAAGTGATCACCCCTGTGATTTTTGACTCCGTTTCGGGACGGATCGTTCTCTTTAGTGCGGAGCCGACAACACACATTCTTATTCAATATCAATGCGCACAAAATTACGTCCGCCACATTTTCAATGCATTGAACATTTTGAGTAATGGCTTTAGGTTGGCTGTCCTGACCATGTGTCTATTTACACACTGGATGACTGATACAAGATAAATATTGCATTCAGATAATTGTTTGAAAGAAGTCAGGCTCTTCTTTCTATCACAATGGCGACCCAATCGGGTCTAGAAAGACGTTATTTCACTGCTATGCTCATTTTACAACCTTCCAAAGCAGAATCGCCAAATATTCCACCCGGAATCCCTCGCTCCAGACAAATCACATCGTTCCGATTCGGTGGGCATCTTGAAGCGTTTCTGGAGAACATCTGTGAAAAAGTGTCACCGTTCTCCTTCAGGGAAACCTCCACGATAAAATAGTTTTAAATCCTATGAAAAGCACGTCCTTATTTCACCTATCCACGCCGTTAGGTTTCCTTATTCTCCGTCGTCTCCCTCTTCGCCGATTCTTTTTCCGATTATGACGAATTTTTCTTTTTCTCTTCCCTTTCTTCCTATAGCTCCTGAACCTATTTTTCTCTTTTAAATTGTCTTTAGAAAAGTGATGTAATGGATACATGTCGAAATCTACAGGTTGTGTTATAACAGTTCGATCGGTTATTTCTAGCGAAAAGTGATGACATATTTCGTTATTACGCCCAGGTCGAAGGAATCCGGGTAACTTCCTACCTTTCTTCTTAAATCCGATTGACCAATCAGGTCTGTCTCGGAGTTTGAACGTATGATACCCGTCCCCTGTTAGATTTTGTGAAAAATCGCAACTGTGGGGTGCAAACTTTGGAGGCCGGTACTGAAAAAAGAAGAAAGACTTTTAATAATTCTAATCTCTAGAAACAATAGTATAGTATTTCAATGCCAAGAAACAATATGTTTTACGTATGTAAATCAGTACATTGTATCACGTATTAAGACTTTGAATTTATTAAGAATTACAGATACCGACTTTAGGTATCCTGACTTTACATCGACGTTTGTTTTCTATAATTGCAATCCATTTTTTGTGACCACGTGGTTAGATATATGATATCATACTTAGGTTTCCGAAAAGCAGAGATAACACTTTCATACAAAGAAAAATTGTCTGTTCATCAAACAGTGTAAAAATATCGAATAGTGACCGCCATGGGACATTGTTTAAATCCATTAATGTTCTATTGTCTTTATTAAGTTATTGTCAATATCTCCGAGACACCTGTTGGTAAGTTATACGTTTCTTGACTTTGTGACCACCGGAAATACCCCCGTTAATAATAAAGTTAGAGATAGCTTAACACACCTAGCAAAGTTCATCCGATTCAAATGAAATTATCTACTTTGAAAGATATGAAAATTGTCACATTCTATCATGAACTAAAATCAAACATTTTAAGGATTTGCAAGACAGTTGTCTGATTTTGAAAAAGCATGACAGTATTCGAGATTAGCTTTAACTAGTGCTTCCTTCGGTTTTGTACAAGAAACAAAATGTTATAGAACATGTATTCGCGACATCTGTCTACTGAAATCTTGCTTGTTACAGGTGGAGTACACGTATATGGGCTGGGGATGACAAAGATAGCATTGGTGCTACCATTATTTTTTGTGCGTATGTACATTGTGGTGAATGAAATATCACTCTGCTAATTTATTTGTTTCCTTCTAAAATTATATTGGTAAATTCTGAAGTGATTCTTCACATTAACCTTGTTTAGATAAGATCGGTGATTTAAAAACAAAGACTTTCCTGAATATGACTTAGACTTCCTATTGTCATTATTTTTTAATTCCGCTCCATTTGACAGCCTTGTCGTACATTTTCACTCGTTCTGGTATTTAGTGGCACCTGAACACGATAAATTGTCACTCATATGACAAACCTATCACAAAATATCGCTCAGACTAAAAACTTAATCCGAAGTTGGTTGCCTCCCGCACGGGAAGATCGGTGGGAGGTATCGCTAGGCGCTGTTTGGGGTCTCCATAATTTTGTTATACAGCACAAAGGTCGAAACATGTATCCAATCCTTGGAAAGTCAAGAGGTCACAAAACTAATGTAAAAAATGTGATAACACCGTCAGATTCCTAAGTGCCGCATGCTGAAGTTTGAATTCCATGATATGTTTTCCTGATATATATGGTCACCTACATGTATCTCATTTCGAGTGTTACGTTTTCTTTGTAAGATTATACAGCACGGTACGATTTCACTCTATTACGGACAATGTGTACTATATACGTTTCACTAATAGTGCGCCACTAATTCTTCCGGACATCTTTACTAAGCAAACAAAGGTTTTACAAGTGACATGTTGTTCTTCACAACGATAGTGTCATCGTGTACTGACATGGCTGTGTAGGATCACCAAAGCAAAAAAGAAATTTTATGGTGTTAATGAATATGGAATATACTGTTTCATTTTTGGTATAATTTAGTAGCATACAACGTTATTATAACTTAGTCATTACGGTTGACGTGCCGATTCCTTCTATGCGTCTCTGTTTGCTTTTGATACACAGCTGGTAAATGACAGCATATTAAATATTGAAATAAATTTGAATACATTCAGCCAAATTACATTCTTTAACAAATTAATTAGCATTTACTTGCTTATCATTCGCTGCGGTTTCAGAGCTAAGGTTTTTATTTCATGGTCTAGTGCACATGCGCGTTAAACTCCAAAGACTTGGCTATGCGTTTGATAGGCGGACTATCTTAAACAAGAAAAGCCAAATCTCGAATATTTTAATTCCCCCAGTGTAATCTTTAGCTGTATGGCTAAAGAAATGAAATGCGCTGACCAAATTTTACAAAATCCATTTGGGACACAGGTGGGGGGACCTAATCGGATTAGTGGCGAACACAGGTGCACCGTTCGGTATGAAGTTAATCGCACGAGTCAGTTCCTAAACCACGAGATTTGAAGAATTACACTCATATAAAAAAGAACTGTATTTGATCCAGTCCCTAATTTTATAACCTTGGAGTTACTACATTCTTGCTCGAATCAACATGCTCTGTTTCATGACCAAATCTAGACCATCATTTTGAAAAGCCATGATCCATACCTTTGTTTAACAGACTTACAATAAACATGTTCCTAGCTTATCCATTACTTCTGTTATATAACTATTTACAATGATATACTTTAATGTAAAGTTTAGTTCCGTCGTTATGTAAAACCTAAAGGATTCCATTTAAAAGTCGGAGCGGACGCATCTCGAGATTAGCTAAACATATTATAATTTATATGCGCACTACCTTTTGAAGTAATCTTGAAAGAAATATATATGTAAATTTTAGGCCTCTGAATTAATTTCAGGCGACGGTGGGTGAACTCCATCTATTGATTGGGATTGTCCCAGAAATCTTAGAATTCAAAAGTGCTACTTTCACATGACCTTACAACAGAAGTTAGTTGTTTCTATGTCCAGATATCTATATATCGGCAACAATTTCTGAATTTCAAGTGAAATTTACCGATTTCTTTTTTAAGGGAAAACAGGTTCAAAGTATATATATATATATATATGACGTTATAATGACGTCATTGATGTAGACTCACCCGTGTTCGCAGTTGGCCTTTTTTATTAAAGCACAGGTACAGTTTGTTGTCCATCCCTTGGATTCGAATAAACCCGCCGTTTATGGAGGTTATTTTGAGAAGAGCTGAAACAAAAAAAAGTTAAACGATAATAGTAATATTATTCAATCTATTAGCCAGATATGCGTTCCGAGTTAAAGTCGCGTAAAATTGTTTGTCATGTCATGTCAACTACATTTATATATACTAATAATATGCCTACGTGGTTTATATACACAGTATGTGTCACAGTGTGAAAGCAAACTAAGGTCATTTTGTAGCAGTCAGAAATTGTAAGAATATACTGATGTTATCGCGGTAAATCATAATTGTATTAAAAAGAGAACCGCTGTTTGAGATACGACTCTTGTTTATCAGCGCCTTGTACATTGTCGGTAAAATTTATAATCGGAGCTGGAATTTAAATAATCTAAATATTTCATAATAGGGGACTTAAAATATGTTGTAGGAATCTTGAGATAATTTCAATCCAACACCGTAATTGCTATGTGCATTTGGTAAAATGACAAATCTTTACATTCAAACCACCCAGTGGATCCACTTTCCCCTTCATAATAGTCTTTTTATTTAAGATTATGTCATTTTCACACTATAGATTCAGTTTTCACGATACTCTATCATTAGAAGAACCCATTTAAAAATAATAAAATGTGCAACAACATGCAAAAGGGTGATGATATCAACGGCTACATTGCATAGTATATAGCTACTGCAAAGACGAGGTCCATACAGAGGGAAAGCAAAGTTAAAGACCAAATCATATTGCTTCAATTACAAGAAGCAGAAATCCAACACTGGAACACGATTTTGTGTGACTGTTTTCTTATAGTGTGTTCGCCTGTGGGTCTCGTTGTACTTACTGAAATCTTTTCCTTTCACACCCATTGCGTCAACTCCCTTAGAGCCAGGCTTTTTTATTCGTACAAATTTTTGCGAACAAACGTTCCACAAATGGGCTTGTTTCATCAAACTTTGAGGCCCGGTTAGTTTTTTGGCGATTTTTTCTAAGTTAAAGTTGGGGTAACCCTGTAATGAAATGAAAAAAAACTATAGTTTACCTACTTTATCAGTCATTTAAAAATACATGTATCTTGTAAATAAACGAAAGCTAGACATGGCGGAAGAAACGCGCTTGTTTAAACATGGTAAAATTTTACACGAAGCATAAACTATAAGCATAAGAATATTTTATTGACGCGTTTCTTATTATTTTGTAAAATTTACGAAAACAACCTTGCGAGATCATTTTAGCAAATAACTTTTTAATGCATGCGAAAATCCGCAACAAGCTATTAAAAGTATGGAGTGTATAATGTTTCCTTACATGTAATCAGTGTGGTGCTGTATAATTAAAATTGTTAGAAGTTAAGATCATTATATAACACTATAACCTGGTGTTTAAGGCTACCTTTCAAAGCGTTCATGTTAATGTAAAAATTGATGGGGTTTTAAGAGAATGCCAATTGTGTGCGTCTCCTTTTATGGTTTAACGATCCACTGAGAAATAAGCCAGAAAACCTTTATGTACATTGCTGATCTTAAGTCATCTATCAGAACCACATTAAAAAATGCTCCAAGTAGTCTTGAACAGCAAGGGGTCGCACATTTTTCTTCCAAAAAAAAAAATATAAAGAGAAACATTTACGTTATTTGTTTAAATTGTTTGTGAAATTTTAAACATTTTCGATATCCTTTTGAACGAGCAAATAGATTTTTTTTTTCTCAATTTAGTCATTGCTTTAATGAATCAAATGCAAAACTTTAATTTAATTCTGAAGCGTTTTAAGCAAAACGTTATCAAAACAACGGATTCCATAGCCTAACCAGTGGAAAGCAAAAACATGGCTATAATGAGACCCCTCTAAAAAATAGCCCATAGTGTCATGACAATACATGGGAAGGACTAATCTGCAAATGGCCTTCATTAAAATTCACTTTCTTTTTATCCCTATGTAGATTCTGTGAGTTTCCCCATTTCCAGATTATTTATGGATTCCGTATGCCGCAGCAAATTCTCGCCACTTGCTGAGTGGAAATCTTTCGGAATTCACTATTTGTTCCCTCTGACATTGAAGCCCCGGGATTTGATTAATACTCTAAATATGAAATACTTTACAAACATCCCACACAAATCAATGGAAAAAACCGAAATTGTAAAAAAAAATATATGCAAAAATCCCATGCGTAACCGTGCTTCCTTCATAATTCTATTTTATGCAAAATAGGTTTCACAAATGGTGTGTTCTCCTCTGGTTTTACGTCGATACCGTGCAAGAAGAGGATCAAAGTTTGACATACGGATGCCGGTGTAAAATTTGACAAGCAGTGCTATGTCGCTAACTGAAGCATAGCTCAAGACAGTCCCACGCCATCAAGATGTTTATGAAGATTGAATGAAATGAGAGATTCCGTTTTAATTGATGGCCCTTTTCTACATAAAAATATATGCACATATTTTGTCAATCGTTACCATGGCAGAACAAATTCATTCCCAGTTTAATACCTGAGTTTCGCCCTTCAAAGAAATATGTGAATGGAAAGACTTTTTATATATAAAAAAAAAAAAAAAAAAAAAAAGAGAGAGAGAGAGAGAGAAGCCGTGTGAATGCTTAGTTTTTCCTCCCAAACGAAAGCTGTATCTATTCTAATATGACAAACTAGTTGGCAATTTTTATGTAAAGACGGTATTTCAAAAGGGTAGGGAAGGTCAAAGTTTAAATCTACACCTCGTCACTAAAGGTTGTCGTAGTATCATGGTGTTGATATGGTCCGTCCTTTGTTATGAATCTTGTTAATTTGTTAAGTCGCATGTTGGACCTCCTGTATAGAAAACTAAAAAAGCCTCTATCTACCCGGTAGTAAATCATTGGGCAATTTGTGAGCGAAAGGGGAAATATTTTGTGAACCTCAGATAAGAGATCGATATTGTCAACTCATAAAACGCTTACTCTTTGAAAACCATCCGTCTCGTAATTGCTTAAAGTCGAAGGGCTCAGAGAGAGAGAGAGAGAGAGAGAGAGAGAGAGAGAGAGAGAGAGCATCAATAACTATATGTGAAATGAAGTAAGCTTAAAAGTTAGCGTTAACTGATAAGGTCATAAATTCGGCTAATTCTCAAACATATATAAGTGTTTCTGCTAAGTAAATTAAATGTGTTTTGTGTATTGGAAATATTGGAGCCTAGTGTTTGTCCATTATACAAACCAGTGGCTTTGGGTTTTGCAATTCTTTAAGTAACTCACGCAGTGCTTTATCACTCCATGAAATATTTCTTTTGAAGTCGGAAATTTAACATGAAAATGATGCTTTTATTGTGTATGTGTATATCAAATTATTATCATATACTTTTACGTAATCAAACAGTTTCGCGGAGGAAAATTGAAAGAACCATGAGTGACAGAGCATTCCTGAACTTCGATATCAAGATGTCCCCGAGTGCCAACTTAATGTGGTTATATTTGTTTTATTTATTAAGTCTTTATGGGAGTGGGGGAATGCTTCGCTATCTAGGTCTTTTGAAGAGTGGTTAGTTGGTGTTTTAAAAATTTAATGATCACAGGATATGATAAAGCAATATAGATAACGGGGAGAATATCACAATCGGTTCAAACTAATATTCGCCGCGTACACCCCAGCGCCTAGGGAGTCTGTGACATGTTAACATAAGAGTACATGCCAAATGCCAAACTGAAGACCTGCACTATAGCAAAGAGAAGGTTTGGTGTCTTATTCCAGTGTTTTAAGGATTTTTAAACACTTCACATTTGACTCTGGTGAGGAACTGGATAGGTGAATGTTTGCGATTTTGAAATAGGGTGGCAAAGATTATTACATGTATCCGCACAAAAATTAGTCCCATGCAGGTATAGATTTAGGAAACAC
The DNA here is from genome assembly GCF_947568905.1 of Ostrea edulis. NCBI lineage: Eukaryota > Metazoa > Mollusca > Bivalvia > Ostreida > Ostreidae > Ostrea > Ostrea edulis. The sequence continues at coordinate 4,520,145 of NC_079172.1, read as the reverse complement.
TAGTAAAATGTAATTATGCAAAAGAATATCTGGTGTATTATTATGTTTTATTCATGGTCATCATCTCTTCTGCACGGATCTGTCCTCCGTAAGAATGTTGGTGGTACCATTTCTCCCTAACTGGCCTTCTAGTGCTGAAAGTTTCAAACTTTCTTTGAATTTGAAGTTCATTCGGTAGCTCATCATTATAAAGTATTTTAATGATTCTCCACGTATATAATCTGTTAATCTAATACACATTAGTGGGCACCATAATTTTTTGTAAATATGCAGATATTCTCTCTGATACTGTACCAAGGCACGATATGTATGAAATGGCTTCAGGTATGAGGCAGTACAAGAGGAGTCAGGTTTCTCTTTGAAGTTTATGAAATATAGCCACTTAAATTGGCGACAGTATATTAAAATACTGAGAGAGAGAGAGAGAGAGAGAGAGAGAGAGAGAGAGAGAGAGATTGAGATTTTATGACTTTTCTATCCAACATTTAAATTTGTCGTATGGAGTCGTCAAAACCACTGGGTAATCCACCCCGTCAATGATTTTGGAGGTCAGTTGGTCAATATTTGTCGAGACGTAAAGCAAATAATTATCGTTAGATAGAAAACAATAGCTTGTGTAAATGCACCGAGTAAAATGCTCAAGCCCGGTTTTACAGTATAACAGTTTCTCAGCGTGGATAACACATATAATGTTTGACGTATATTGCAGATTATTTGACCAGTGCACTAACGACTCGGTGTTCGTTTGGACTTCTAATTTTAGAGCTTGTTGTCTCTCAGACACTGTAAACATGATTGAAACAAGTGTTTGTGACGTAAACAAAAAAGGACAATATCCTAGCATGTTGTTCGCAGTCAAATTAAAAGATCCACCAGGAAAACTATTCGTGTCGATTTGAATACATGTCTATAACAGTCGCCACAAAACATTGTTTAGAAATAGGCCATCAGTTGCTGTGAGAACATGCGATTTCCGTGAGGTTTACTAATATTAAACAGGACTTGAGAAGTAAAATAGTTTTATCATAACATATTATCACGTAAAATTCTCTCTCAAGTGTTTATTTTTAATTAGCACCCCAATCACTTTCCCTTGAGGAGGTTTTGTAATCAATTAGCTCGAATTGATCCTGAATACAAACACTCTAAAGGGATCAAGGTCCTTCGTGAAATCAATCTCTCTACAGTCCAGTCCCTGAACATCTCAATACCACACACGATGACTTTGGTAAACAGTGGTGTGTAACTGGCCGACGTCGGCCGAATGTTATGTTAACAATCACTGGATAGCTGTTCAATTAAATTGATTGATTTTGAAAATAAAGAAAAATTAGATTGATTCAACAAGTTTATTTTCTTAGGAAGTGTAATGCGTACATCGTGACCAATGTTATATTGGTGTACGTCAGAAGGAACATTTATATCCACTTCTATTCTTAGAGCAGCCACATTAATATTCTCAATTCTTATGTCCGGTGCATTACTTTTTTTTCTCAAAGGGACAATTATTTCTGAAACCGGTAAATTACACCAGAGAGGTTCCCTTCATCACTAGATGTCAGGGTTGACAATTGCCTGGACCTTTCGATATTCAACGTGGCCTAAGTTGTAGATTAGAGAGTGTTTCCATCATTCACCGTAACCCAATACACATGTTACAACCCATCGCTATGTTACACGGTTTTAAACAATGGGACGGTGGATCAGATACACGAGTTGTCAAGTGCACGAGTTGTCAAATCACTTCCCTCAAACTTCTTCTTTTCAAATTGAAATGTTCTGACCTCAACCAAGGTTCAAAGCAAGGCTTAAAAAACTAAGTCTGACTTACGGTCAGTTGTGGCTGTGAAAGTGTATCGAAGCGTGTCT